>NC_141693.1:34727412-34854912 GCF_964263255.1 Lissotriton vulgaris | reverse complement strand
TGTCTCTCTCTCTCTCTCGTGTCTCTCTCTCGTGTCTCTGCTCAGGTCTAGGTGTTGCTGGTCTTGCCCTTCATTGTCTCTCCTCCGGTTCGGGAGGGTCGGGTCTCTCCCTACTCTGTCCCGGGTGTTGCTCATCTTGCTCTCATGTGTCCGTTTCTCTCTCTCGAGTCCCTCCAGTATTGGTGTCCTTGATGTCTCCCTCCTCTGTCTGCCTGTTTTAGTCTCTGTGTTGGTCTCTCTCCCTCCTATGTGCCTCTTTAGGTCTGGCTGCTGTGACTGATAGCTCTCTCTCCTCTTTTCTTTCAGGCTTGTTGGGCTCTCGTGTACCCTTTGTTGACTTTCAGGAGGAGGACTACACTAACTCACATGGTGCAGTGACAAAGACTCCCCCCGCACCCGCCCTGCAGACAGGGGCAGCATGGTACCCCTGGTACGAATGGCAACAGCCACCGGAGCAAGAAGTGGCCCTCATCCGGAAGATCTACCGGCGCTACCTCAAGAAGGAGGAGGGACCTGCTGCCCAGACCATAGAGTGCCCGAGTGGACAATCTATCGAGAGCTAGAGTGATGCTAGGGGAGAAGCACAGGAGCTATAGGATGAGCGACGCGATTGGAGGTTTCCAGGAGGAACAGCACTGGAGAGACATGCAGGATCAACTAGAGCAGTGGCACTTGGGGTGGGGGCAGCAAGAGCGGGGAACTCTTTCTGGCCCTGCTCATTATTCCTGCTGAGCAGGATGAAAGGACTGTGTGTGAATCAACAATTCTGTAATAAAGTTAACTTCTTAACCATCTCTGTGTTCAGTGGAAAAGAAAATGCTTCTGCCTATGTCCTGAGCGATAGCTGTGTTGCCTCCGACTGGAGCCCCGCGTTCCTTCATACGAATGGAATGTCCTGGTCTAGACAGAATACAATGCTGGCTGGGATAAGTGGCTAGAGAGAGCATGTGCCACCTCGCATTCTTTTTAGCCTCTAGGCAGGAGGATTGATTCAAAGGTGTCTTCGACAAGAGGCATGGATCTCGGGATGGCTTCGACAAGAGGCATGGATCTCGGGATGGCTTCGACAAGAGGCAGGGATCTCGGGATGGCTTCGACAAGAGGCAGGGATCTTGGGGTGGCTTCGACAAGAGGCATGGATCTTGGGGGTGGCTTGGACAAGAGGCTGGGATCTTGGGGGTGGCTTGGACAAGAGGCTGGGATCTTGGGGTGGCTTGGACACTGTCCCGTCCCCCGCCCCCCCACCGGCCACCGCCCCCCCTCCCTGCAGACAGAAGCAGCATGGTACCCCTGGTACGAATGGCTTCGACACAAGAGGCATGGATTTTAAGGTGGCTTGTGTGAGAAGTTGGCCTGATATATGATGCTCACTAATTCTAGTGATCACCTTGTATCAGTCCAAACAACCCTTATGGTGATTGGTTGTAAGTCAACCTTATAGACCAGCTATCCTAATGGTAGCATGGACAAAGCAGTCGTAGGCTAAACTCTTTTGGCATGTGAAGCCAGCTGTTTTACCACATATAACCCCTTGAATACCAAATGAAAGGACACCACACAGGTAGTTATGAAAATAAACAAGATATTTATTAACTAACAAACACCTCTGAACTCTTTATGAGGTCAGAGGGCTAAGCACATGACAAGACTCTTAAGAAAAATACGTTAAGTTGCACAAGTAACCATATACTAAACAAGTGGTATAAGGAAGTCGATAGAAGGAATGGAGCTGTCCAGAGGCTGTAGGATCGCTGGGACTACACTATCCTAACTTTAGGTAAGTAATAGGAGGCCCACTGAACGCGTGTGCAGAGTGTGAACTCACACGCGAGATGCGTAACAACGTCTATGGACAGTAAAGTTCAAGAAAAAGGTGAGTACGGACAATCCTGACTAGTTAGGACTAAAACGACTGTGAAACTGGACACTAGGAGAGTCAATCTACCCTTGAGCACCGAAATGCTCTCGTTACCTCAACCATGGGCGGCGGGTGCATAGGTGCGAAGTCGTGTCGGGTTTCTGCGTTGAAGTCTATGGAGCCTGAAAGAAAAGATGCTGCAGGCGACCAGGAGGAAGATGTCCGGTGTGATCCAAGGGTGGATCAGGAATGCTGAAGACCTGAAAGCAGAGGGGACAATGTTCAAAGTCACTAGCCAGTGACTTGAGTGGAACCAGGAAGGAACCAGATGCTGTTGTCTCGATCAGGTGAAGAGTGGACGCTTGACTCTGCAGCCAAGTGGACCAGGAGGTGTCTTCGACGACCAGGATGGAGGCCCGAGCTGTCACACGCAGGCTCTCGCTGTCGGCGGTGTGGGTTCAGGAATCGGCGTCAACAGGCCTTGGCAAAGGCAACCCACGCGGTGAGTGGAAAAGACGTCTGGTGCGGACCAGGAGGGTCCGGGGTGCTTCTCCTTTGGAAGGAAGCAAGGGCCAGTCTGGAGCAACCAGACCAGCGGTGTTGATGTCGTGGATTGTAGTGTAGGAGGCCACTAACCAGCCTGCAAGTGACCAGACAACGCGTTGAGCAGCAAACAGGCAGAAGGGCCCCACGCAGATCTCGTGGATGCTGGAGGGCTGGTCTTCGGTGCAGGAGCTGCTCGGGGCTGGGGCTTCTCAATCCCCAAAGCACTTCGTCGAGGTTACCTCAGAAGTCTTGCTGGAAGTGAAGTGCAGTTTCTCCAAGATGGCCGGTCCCACTTGTCTCGTCGCACCCACGGATCTCAGCTGTGCTGCAGATGTGAGTTGAGGTCAGAGAGGTCTGGGAATCCGGGTCGTGTCGGGCTCTGAAGTCTGGATCCTCGAGGGAAGACGACAAAGTGAAGCCGCTGGACCCTTGATGGTGCCTGCTTGTGCAGGGTGGACACTCCTTGCCCACAAGGAAGATTTTCTTCAGTCTTCTGTAGCAGAATGTCGAAGTCCAGAGTTTCTTCTTGTAGAGTTTCAAGTCAGGATTAATCTAATTTGGAATGGGACCAGCTCCTACCTTTATCCTGCTAAAGGGGGCTGTACTATCACTAGGTCCCTTCTATGGGTGGGACCAGGAAGGGGGGTGGTTAAACCCCCAATCCTTTGTCCGGTGTCGCGCCAGAGCTGGAGCTGGAGTGCCTCAGCAACTGGTTTGAACCGGTGTATGCACAGGGACACCTTGTGTGCCCCAGGCATGTCTCATTCCCTTCAGCCCTGTCCTACCTAATACACAAAATCCTGTCTGGGGTGGTGCTAGCACCTCCCAAGGTGGGAATAAGTTTAATTTACTATCCAACACCTTCCCTAGTGTCCACGGGGACTGGAGTTGGAATAGTAAATTAAACTATTCACTATCCAGCACCCCAAAGCGCTATGCGTTTTAAAGGTTTTTGTTGTAAAAACCGCGTTGTAAAGGCATGCGTGGTAAAAGCATGCTTTGTAATGTCATACATCCGGGTGGAATGCTACCCCCGTCGCCAGAACTGGCGAGGAGGTAGTATTCCAATTCGTATGACACCTTACTAGACATGTTTTGATAATGCTATGCCAAAGTTAGCAATAACCGCGAGGTTATAATGCACTTAAGAGTACATGGTATAGCGTTATCATGGAAACAGCTAAAGGACTTGGCTCAGCTCATGCCAGAGCACAATCTCGTCTCGGCTCCCGGCCAGCGCGCTGCTCCGGCCTGGAGCCCGGCGTCCCTGGGAGATCCCCTGCGACCTACTCGCCTCATAACTGTGGCGGAGGGTGTGGGCACCTGCAGGGCTACCCAGATCGCTGCTGGTGCCGGTGGAGTGCAGAACGCTGAGTGCTCCTGATCCCCGCCGAGGACCCAACATGGCGGCCGCCCGTTGCCAGCTCGGGCGGTAGAGGAGCGGAGACCGGGAACGAGTCGGTCGGGCGCTGTGCACCCGAACCGTATGTGGGACGCCTGCCGCGTCCCCCGCTGCCACCTCGCTGCTGGTGTCTGTGGAGCGGCGCTGGCTGGCGGCTATCGGTCACTGCCGGAGACCCAACATGGCGGACGCCCGCTGTCGGCCCGGGCTGAAGAGCGGCTGAAGGAACGGCAGAGAGGTGAGCGGAGACCGGGGGCGAGTCGCACAGGCGCTGATCAACTGAGCGGTATGTAGGGCCCCGACTGTGGCCCCCGCTACCACCCGCTGTCGCCCGCCGAGACTCTTGCCCCCCCCCCCCCCTTCCCCCTTGCTGACCACGCTGCTTAGCCGGTGCCTGACTCTAAGATGGCGCCCTGGGGGACACGCTTTCTCTGACCGGCAGACACAGGCTCCGGGCACACGAACACGAACGCGGAGGATAGTGCCCTGGTGGACTCTGGAGGACTTCTCTCGCGGACTAGACCCACCCTCCGTACCCTGCATCCCATCCACCCTTCATCTATGCTGGGAATGCTGTGGTTTGCTCGGACAGTTTGCGCTGGACTCTAGTCCTTCCCTCCGGACCCTTGCATCCCACCCACCCCTCCTCTATGCTGGTACTAGTGTAGTGTTTGCAATGGTCCTTTGTACTCTCTACCACCCCTATATATTACCCTTAGAATGCTTCCAGTCACATCCCTCCTGTTAGGATAGAAGACAACTCTAACGACTAGTATCCTATGTGATTATTAGATTGTATCCATGTGTATCCCCTCCCTGTCTTTATAACTATAGCCTTAACGACTGATCGACTGTGAAACTGCTGGAATATAGCCATGTGTTCCCCTCCCCCGTGTGAAGTGATAACCCTACTCACTAGAGCAAAAAGAAATGTGTTCCTGAAATGTGTAACGTAACTGACTCTATGTAAAGTGCCTTGTAAAGGGGCAGCTGACATTCCAGGAGCCTAGTCCCGACAGCTCGACGACTTCGGAGGGTTGGAAGTGGTCCCCCGCTACACGGCGGAGGAGGGCTCTGGACATCGAATGCTGTCTTTGTAAAGCGCGCTGATAACCTAATCGGTTCAAGATCCTGAAATGTGCAACGTAACTGATTCTATGTAAACTGCTGTGATAACATGTAACTGTTGCTATGTAAAGCGCTCTGATAACCTAATCGGTTCAAGTTCGCGCTATAGAAAACTCTAAAAATAAAAATAAAAAATAATTCCAAGCCTCCAGGATTGTTAAGGCCTGCCATAGGAGTGACTTATAGGAGTATGTGTGTCCATTCTAGGGTTAGATATAGGTATACTATATCTAAAGCAAAGGGATATTACACCACCTTGCCCCAGCTGATTGATCAGCCAGTTGTGTCAGATTTGGATGGCCAGCCAGGAGTGGCAAAATACATGCTGCAGCCCCTGGTAGGCCTTCGGTTCACTTATGCCCTGGGTACCTATGGTACACTGTGCAAGGACTTACAAGAGTGACCCAATACCAATTGGTAAATGCATCTAAAGTACATGGATGTCAATTTAGAGAGAGAACAGCTAGGCTGTGGGTCTGATTAGCAGGCCCACAGCCAGGGAAAGTCGTAAACCAGTGAAGCAAAAATCTGGGGTGGCCATAGGATTGCAGACCCTGCTCTCCTACATACCCCCCCCCCCCCCTAAACTTAGGGACATTAAACCAGCCTTGACCAGGTGAGTCTTCCTGTTCTAAGTGGAAATACCTGGAGAGACCATCTGCATTGCGAAGGTCAGTCCCTGGTCTGTGCTCCACTGTAAAGTCCATCCCCGGTAGGGAAATGGACCACCTAAGAAGTTTAGGGTTTTCACCCTTCATCTGATTTAGCCACAAGAGGGGCTTATGGTCTGTCTGAATCTTGAAGTGAGTTCCAAACAAGTATGGCCTCAACCTCTTCAGGGCCCAAACCACAGCAAAGGCCTCCCTCTAAATAGCTGACCAACGTTTCTCTCTAGGGGTCAGCCTTCTACTTATAAAAGCAATGGGCTGGTCATGACCATCAATATTCAGTTGAGATAGAACAGCTCCCACACCCAACTCAGAAGCATCTGTTTGAACAATGAAAGGTTTGGAGTAGTCTGGACTCTTGAGAATATGTGCAGTGCACATGGCCTGCTTTAGGTCATCGAATGCCTTTTGACAGCTAACTGTCCACTGAACTTTCTTTGGCATTTTCTTACTTGTCAGGTCATTAAGAGGGGTCACAATTGTCCCATAATTTCTGACAAATTTCCTGTAGTAACCAGACAGGCCCAAGAAAGCTCTGACCTGTGTCTGGGTGGTTGGAGGAGCTCAGTCCTTTATGGCCTGTATCTTGCTCTCCAAAGGTTGAACCTGGCCTCCACCTACAAGGTGGCCCAGGTATACAACTTGACTCTGCCCTATCTGGCACTTGGTAGCCTTGATAGTGAGGCCTGCCTTTTGCAGGGCCTCCAAAACTTTCCTCGGGTGGATCAGGTGATCCTCCCAGGTGGAACTAAAGACAGCAATATCATCTAGATATGATGCACAGAGGTCATCCAGCCCAGTGAGAACTTGGTTCACCAACCTTTGAAAAGTGGCAGGTGCATTTTTCAAACCACAGGGCATCACCGCAAACTGGTAATGACCTCCTGGGGTAGAAAATGCTGTCTTGGCCTTGGCATCCTCAGCTAACCTGATTTGCCAATAACCAGCTGTCAGGTCAAATGTACTCAAGAATTTGGCAGAAGCCAATTTATCTATGAGTTCATCTGCTCTTGGTATTGGTGGGCATCTGTCGTAGTGACAGCATTGAGACCCCTGTAGTCTACACAAAACCTCATCTCTCTCTTACAATCCTGGGTGTGAGGTTTAGGCACTAGAACTACAGGACTAGTCCAAGGGCTCTCTGGGGGTTCAATGACTCCCAATTCCAACATCTTTTGAACTTCTTTCTTTATGCAGTCCCTGATGTGGTCAGGTTGCTTGTAGATTTTACTCTTTATAGGCAGACTGTCACCAGTGTCCACCTCATGGGTGCACCAGTTTGTCTGACTGGGGGTCAGAGAGAACATTTGTCTAAAGGACTGAAGAACTTGTTTGCAATCCTTTTGCTGATGTTCAGAGAGGCTGTCAGAAAAGACTACACCATCTGCTGACCCATCATCAGGGTTCTGAGTGAGCAGGTCTGGGAGAGGGTCACTCTCTTCCTCCTGTCCCTCATCTGTGGCCATGAGCAAGCCCATGTCCTCTCTGTCAACAAATGCCTTGAGCCTGTTCACATGAAGTACTCTCTGAGGGCTCCTGGGAGTTCCAGGGTCCACCAGGTAGGTGACCTCCATTTTGTTCAATGATGGTATGGGGTCCAGACCATTTGTCTTGGAGAGCTGTTGGGGCCACTGGCTCCACCACCCACACCTTCTGTCCAGGCTGGTACACAGTCAGGACAGCCTTTTGGTCATGCCAAGCTTTTTGAAGTTCTTGGCTGGCCTCAAGGTTTTTAGATGCCTTCTCCATGTACTCTGCCATCTTGGAGCGGAGACCAAGTACATAGTCCACTATGTAAAGCTTAGGCTTTTTGAGAGGTAACTCCCATCCTTCCTTTACAAGACATAGGGGTCCTCTTACAGGATGCCCAAATAGAAGCTCAAAAGGGCTGTAGCCAACCCCCTTCTGTGGGACCTCTCTGTAAGCAAACAGAAGGCAGGGTAAAAGGATGTCCCATCTTCGCCTAAGCTTTTCTGGTAACCCTTTTATCATCCCTTTTAGGGTCTTGTTGAATCTCTCCACTAGCCCATTGCACTGTGGATGATAGGGGGTGGTGAATTTGTAATTGGCACCACACTCCTTCCACATTGCAGTCAAGTATCCTGACATAAAGTTTGCACCTCTGTCAGAGACAACCTCCTTAGGAAACTTCACTCTGGAGGAAACTCCAAGTAGGGCCCTGGCCACAACAGGAGCTGTAGTGGTCCTAAGGGGAATAGCTTCTGGATACCTGGTGGCATGATCCACTACCACCAGTATAAATCTGTACCCAGATGCTGTTGGGGGGTCCATTGGTCCAACAATGTAAATCCCCACTCTTTCAAAGGGTACCCCCACCTCAGGTAGTGGTATAAGGGGGGGGCCTTTGTGGTGCCACCTGATTTGCCACTGGCTTGGCAGATGACACATGAGCGACAAAACTCTTTTGTGTCTTCAGACATATGAGGCCAGTGAAAGTGTGGTACAAGTCTTTCCCAAGTCTTGTTCTGGCCTAAGTGACCTGCAAGGGGAATCTCATGGGCTAAGGTAAGAAGGACTCTGAGCAAGAGGGAGATCAGTTCTCCGAGCACGACTCTGAATATTATATCGGTGACTAAGAACAGATCGTCGATGTCGAAGAATACGAACAAGATACTGTAGCTGTCGAAGATGACTCCGATGACGACGAGGGGCGAACCGTGAGTACCCCGCCCCATATAGACACTACACCGATATCAGAGACTCAGGGCGAGGCATCGCCAACAGGCCTTAGCCAAGATCAACATACTGGTTCTACAGCCCCGCCATACCGCCCAGCTAAGAACATACAAAAAGAGCCTTCTGAGACATGTAACCCAAGGCGGTTACATTGAAACCAAGACTTATCGACACAACAGTCTTCGGACAGAACGCTGTCGAACCGAAGGTGATAAAGCCAAGGGGCGCCGACCCGAAGGCCACCGTTCCATTAACACCTTCGAAGCCAAATGCCGTCGAATCGACTTCGAAGCCAAAGGCCGTCGAATCTACCTCGAAGCCAAAGCCCGTCGACTCGAGCAAATCGGGTTCGACTGTCGAAAAAGGAAAGAAGCCTGCCGGCAAAAGCAAAAGGGCTACGCCCAAGGCAGTCGTCGAAACAAAACTGAAACCTAAGGTAGACCACACCAAATCGGTCAAGCCGAAGCCCATCGATCCAAAGAGGGCCATCGAGCCAAGAACGCAGGCTCCGAAGACACCTCTACCACCTAAACAGGTTACCGTACCGACGAAACCTGCTCGGTCCAAAAACACCTGTAAAAGACGTCGGACTGACAAAACCTGTCGGCAAGCCTCAAAAACAGATCCAAGCACCAAGAGCGGTCAAACCGAGTAAAGGTATCTAACCGAAGGTCAAACCAAACACTACGGTGCCAAGGCAAAAAGACTGTGGAAGAGGAGATCATCCATCCAAACCCATTCACAGAAGATCAGTCAAAACTATATATCGACCCAAATACTGGGAAAGTGACTGTTTATAAAAGGAAGAAAAGACCACTGCCTAGTGAAGGCTTTTCTGCAATTCCACTCAAAAAGAAGAGAGACTGTGCTACCTCTCAAATTCTTTTCCAACCTATCTCTCCAGCTATCCCTGCTACTCCATACACACCATACTCACCTGCACACTCTGACGACAACCAAGATCAGGATGCAGATGCGGGTTTTGGAGATATACAAAACCCATATGTAGACCCCAATACACAACCATGGGGGGATGGAGGTGAGCCAGACAATGAGGGGGCTCTACCCATTACAGACCCCACTGTATACCCAGCTAAGCTATCACCCACAGAAGACACAGTGGCTTTTAACTCCTTAATAGACAGAGCTGCAAGCTACCATAATGTAGACATGCATTCTGATGCTATAGAAGAGGACTTTCTATTTGATACGCTGGCAACATCAGAAAGAAGAGTCAAAACTCTCCCCATGTTAAAGGGCGTCCTAAAGCACGCAAATGACATCTTCAAAGACACTGCTAGGGCACGTGTCATCAACCCTAGAATAGAGAAGAAGTATAGGGCTGCACTAGTAGACCCTACATACATCAGGGGACAACTGCCTTTAGACTCATTGGTGGTATCCAATGCACGAAAGCGTGCAAATTCACAAACAACTGGAGAGGCTCCTCCTCCTGACAAGGAGTCTAAGATTTTAGAAGCATCAGGCAAAAGAGTAGCAGCTCAAGCAGCAAACTCATGGAGAATAGCCAATACACAGGCCTTGCTGGCCAGATATGACAGGGCACACTATGATACTTTAGAGGGACTTTTCCAATATTTACCCGAGCCTTACAACCACACCACTGGATTCAAGCTATCTGGGCTGAAGACGGCTGGAATGCCAGAAACCGGTCCTCGGAAGCTTGTTTCCAGGGAAGGCATGGCTTGGCAGTTCGGGCTGGACTGTTCCCATGAGGCACAGGGTCAGACTGATTTGCATATGGCCATGTCTGAACTGGGGTGGTGTGGAGTGCAAAAAACGATGGATTCAGGCCCAGATCTCTGTACTGGGGCGAATGTATGACATTGTTCTGCATTCTGTCCATCAACTGTGGTTTTTGCATTTGTCACCCCGAGCGGGATGGGTATGCTCAGACGTGAGTCCCATGCTCTCCACACCACTGGATTCAAGCAAGCCAGGCTGGAGACGGTTGGAATGCCAGAAACCGGTCCTCTGAAGCTTGTTTCCGGTCCAGGGAAGGCATGGCTTGGCAGTTCGGGCTGGACTGTTCCCATGAGGCACAGGGTCAGACTGATTTGCATATAGCCATGTCTGAACTGGGGTGGTGTGGAGTGCAAAACAACGATGGATTTAGGCCCAGATCTCTGTACTGGGGTGAATGTATGACATTGTTCTGCATTCCGTCCATCAACTGTGGTTTTTACAAAGAGCAGGCAGATGAACTTATACAAGAGGGAAAGCTCATCACCAATGCCTCCATTAAGTGTGCTCTAGACGCAGCAGATACACCTGCCAGATCTATTAACACAAACGTACTGCTTAGAAGGCACGCATGGCTTCGCATATCTGGATTCAAAAATGAAGTACAAGCCACAATTCTTAACTAGCCTAAAAATCCAGATTTCTTGTTTGGCCCAGCAGTTGACTCAATTCTGGACAAAATGAAAAAGGACAACGAAACGGCAAAGTCCATGGGAGCCCTTCAGTCCCAACAACAAAGAGGCTCCTTTTGTCGCTTAAGTTATAGAGGAGGAGCGCGAGGTAACACATCGCAGCAATCCTCCACTTACAAAACTAATACGCAATCCACATACAATAAAAACACAAACGGGTGGATACAGAGGAAATAATACAAAGGGCAGGGGTCGTGGAGGCAATGCCAATAGATCCTCCACTATCCCCAAACAGTGACTTCTTGGCACTACCCCCAGACCATATAACACCGTTCGGGGGGAAGACTACAACAATTACTGCCAGTCTGGTTAATCATCACTACAGACAGGTGGGTAAGGCAAATTATCCAACATGGCTATTGCCTGGAACTCACGTCAACACCACCCAACATACCACCCGTGCACTGTCCCATGTTGCAGGAACATATAACATTACTGCAGCAAGAGGTCATCAGTATGCTACAAAAGGGGGCCATAGAACCAGTCCCAATACAACACCAAGGAACGGGAGTATACTCTATACTTCCTCATTCCGAAAAAGGACGGTTCACTCAGACCAATATTAGACCTCAGGCCCCTCAACCTGTACATATTTTCAGAGCACTTTCATATGCTCACTCTCCAACAAGTCTTACCACTGCTTCGCCAGGGAGACTTCCTAGCAACTCTAGACCTCAAAGACGCATACTTTCATATACCAATACACCCTGCTCACAAAAAGTATCTAAGGTTCACTATTCAAGGACAGCACTACCAGTTCAAAATCCTACCATTCGGTGTAACAACAGCTCCAGGGGGGTTCACCAAATGCCTAGCAACAGTGGTGGCCCATCTCAGGAGACAACACATTCATGTGTACCTGTATCTGGACGATTGGCTTATACACACGCCATCGGCCCAGCAATGTGTCAGCCACATGTCAAAGACCATTCATCTCCTGCACAGTCTAGGCTTCTCGCTGAACTACCCAAAGTCGCACCTGCAACCCTCCCACGTCCAACAGTACCTGGGAGCAACAATAGATACACTAGCAGCAAAGGCATATCCGAACGCAGCATGAATAAACGGAATGCAAATGTTAATCCAAAAGTTCAGACCTCAACACTCATTGCCAGCTCGAGTGTTTATGCAACTTATAGGCATGATGGCCTTGTGCATATTCATAGTCCCTCATGCCAGGTTACACATGCGTCCGCTTCAGGAGTGCCTTGCAAGGCAGTGGAACCAGGCTCAGGGGCAATTGCGGGACCTAGTGTTGGTGACCAGTCGAGCATACAACTCTCTGCATTGGTGGAATCCACAAAACCTTTGCAAAGGACGACTGTTCCAAGAGCCTGTCCCACAAATAGTGATGACAGCGGACGCATCCCTGCTAGGCTGGGGAGCCCATGTCCTGCATTACACAGTTCAGGGACTATGGACTATGCAACAGAAAAAGATGCACATCAACCTTCTATTGTTGATGGCAATCTTTCTAGCCCTAAAAGCATTCAAAAAACACTTATGCAACCAGACTGTGTTGATCCGGACGGACAACATGACAGCTATGTATTATATTCAAAAACCGGGAGGAACACACTCCCCACAGCTGTCGCACCTAGCTCAAAGCATGTGGAAATGGGCCATTCAAAGGAACATGTTTCTCATGGCAGAACACCTCCCAGGCAAAGACAATCAGATAGCCGACCTGCTCAGCAGGCACAGTCAACAGATGCACGAATGGGAGATTCACCCCCAATGTGCTCCAACCATTCTTCCGGCAGTGGGGACAACCGGAGATAGATCTGTTTGCCACAAGCGAAAAGGCAAAATTCCAGTACTTTGCCGCCAGGTTCCCACATCCGCAGTCGCAAGGCAATGCGATATGGATGAACTGGTCAGGCAAATTTGTGTACGCTTTTCCCCCAGCTCCATTAATACCGCTAGTGGCACGCAAAATGCGCCAACATTCACTGACGCTAATACTAGTTGCTCCCACATGGGCGAGGCAACCATGGTACACGACGTTCCTAGAACTGTCATTGGTGCCTCATCAAAGACTGCGACTCACACCCAATCTTCTAACTCAGAGCCATGGAGAAATCTAACACCCAGACCCGCAACAGCGAAACCTGGCGATCTGGCTCCTGAGATCCTAGAGTTTGGATACCTGAACTTGCCTCCAGACTGCATGAATATCATCAAAGAGGCAAGAACACCCACTACCAGAGCATGCTATGCAGCAAAGTGGAAACGTTTCGTCATTTACTGCAGTAACAATGATATAAACCCACTTGATGCTTCAACTCAAAACATCATTTGCTATCTCTTGCACCTACAACGTTGCAATTTAGCCTACTCATCCATCAGGATACATCTAGCTGCGTTAGCAGCATATCTCCAAAACAGGCAACACCTTTCACTATTTAGAGTGCCAGCAATTAAAGCATTTATGGAAGGTCTTAGACGTGTAATTCCTCCAAGGCACCCACCTTCACCAGTCTGGAATCTAAACATTGTTTTAACCAGACTTATGGGACCACCCTTTGAGCCACTCCACTTATGCGAACTACAATTTCTTACTTGGAAGGTGGCTTTCCTTATTGCCATTACTTCGCTTCGAAGAGTTAGTGAGCTGCAAGCCCTAACTATTCAAGAGCCATTCATTCAAGTACATGCGAATAGAGTAGTTCTCAGAACAAACCCTAAATTCATGCCAAAAGTGATATCCCATTTTCATATAAATCAAACAATAGACCTGCCAGTGTTCTTTCAAAATCCACAGACAGTTGCTGAAAGGGCCTTGCATACTCTAGATGTCAAAAGAGCTCTGCTATACTATATAGATAGAACTAAGGCATTTCGAAAGACAAAACAGTTGTTTGTTGCTTTCTCACCACAACACAAAGACAATCCTATTTCTAAATCCGGTATAGCCAGATGGATCGTTAAGTGCATTCAGATATGTTACTTAAAGGCAAAATGCACCTTAACAGTTCCCCCTAGGGCGCATTCCACACGCAAGCTAGGGGCATCCAAGGCTTTCCTAGGAAATATTCCTTTGCACGAAATTTGTAGAGCAGCCACATGGTGAACCAAACATACATTTACCAAACACTACTGTGTAGATGTACATTCCAAACAGCAAGCTGCTGTAGGACAGGCTGTTCTCAAAACTCTTTTTCAGACTGCTGCAGCTGACGCAGGCAGCCACCGCTAGGGGAGAAACTGCTATACATTCTATGCACAGATATGAATTCAGCAGCCCACATGCCTCCAACGGAATATGCTACTTACCAGTATGCATCTGTTCTTGGCATGTAGGGCCGCTGACATTCATATAGCCCACCCGCCTCCCCGGCGCCTGTCGCAGCTATAGCATTCACTCTTTGCATGGACATCTCTTACTGTTCTATACTCCATCTCTGCCACAATGGCGAAAAACAATCTGAGCATGGAGAGGATGCCCGTGCGCACTGTAGTCCAGGGGAGGAGCCACCTATCTCGTGATACTTCGAAGACTCTTCCAGGACAACAATGTGCAATCATCCGGACCCAACACTAGGCGGCGATCTATGCATAGATATAAATGTCAGCAGCCCTACATGCCAAGAACAGATGCATACTGGTAAGTAGCATATTTCTTCTGGTAAGGTTTAGTATAGCAGGACGATCACTTGTCAGGAGAGGTCCTTCGCCCAGATTATCGCCTGAGATTCTGTATGAGGTTGTCTCACCTATTCCCGGTACAACTCCTAGATACAAGGACCAGGTTCCTCCTGGTGGAAATGCTACCCCCGATGTCTCCAGCCTTCAGGGAAAGCAGATAGTGAGTTGGATTTGAGATAAAACCTATGCAAAACTGTGGGTTTAGGCAAGAAAAGTTCAAGTGGGAGAAGTTCTGAGTTTCACACCCTGTAGGTCTTCAGCTTCGACCTGGTCCTCGTTGAGGGATGGAGTTGAAGTGGCCTCGGTGGCAATGGATTCCGGCATCAGGCGGAAAACGTAGCATGTGCTACAGCAAAGCCAGGTCTACTGGCGATACACCCTCAGTGGATCAGCTGGTAGGTTGGTCTGTGTCCATCTGTTCTACAAACAAAAAGTTTTCAAGTCCCATGTTTTTAGGGTTGAGAGAGTATACTTTAGCCCCAGTTAAGGATTCCAAGATCTCAAGAACAGTACTTGAGGGACAGGACTCACTCCACAGTAGCCACCACCAGGGTCCAGGGCAGTCTCAGTGTAAACTGGCCAGCTGGGCTCCTCCAGTGCGGAGGGTCTTCTTGCAGCTCTTGCGTCCGTCCATGTTGTTTAACAGGTCAACCTGAACCTTAGAGTACACTTATTTGGCCTGGATGCAAGTCTGAACAGGGCCTGCCCCTACAGGTCTTCTCAATGCAGTCCTTGCTTAAAGCTGAACACAGGGAAAACAGAGGCCTTATTCTTCAGCCAGCCGGCACCTCCACCTTCTAAGCTCTGGTAACCCTCAGAGTTGTACCCCCCACTGATCCCAGTGGATTGGGCCAGAAATCTGTGGTTTAAATCTGACAACGACCTCTCCTGTGAGACTCAGGTTTGCTATGTCTCCTCTTCTTGCTTCTGGAACTGAGAGCTTTGAGAACATTTGTACACTTCCCGCCAGTGGATTGCAGGAATACAGTGGTCCATGCATTGGTCACGTCCCGGCTAGACTATTCGAACTGTATCTAGGGCTCTGTGAGACCTGGGGTTACCAGCGCTTATGGGGGTAGCATGGCACGAGCAGGAAGGCAGCCAGGGGCTTGTGTGTAAAGCAGCCACTTGACGCACACATCCAATGAAACACACAGTGGCGCAATAATGGAGACCACACCAGTAGTTGTGTTTAAAAGAATCAAGATCTTTTATATAAGCTTTAGGATAGAGCGATGCAGTATTAATTCATCAACATTTCGGGTAAGCATTTCACTATGCAGTTCAATAAAGCATTTCAAATAAGCATTTCATTATGCAATTCAATAAAGCTTCTCAACTAAGCATTTCATTATGCAATTCAATAAAGCATCTCAAATAAGCATTTCATTAGCAATTCAATAAAGCATCTCAAATAAGCATTTCATTATGCAATTCAATAAAGCATTTCAAATAAGCATTTCATTAGCAATTCAATAAAGCATCTCAAATAAGCATTTCATTATGCAATTCAATAAAGCATTTCAAATAAGCATTTCATTAGCAATTCAATAAAGCATCTCAAATAAGCATTTCATTATGCAATTCAATAAAGCATCTCAAATAAGCATTTCATTAGCAATTCAATAAAGCATCTCAAATAAGCATTTCATTAGCAATTCAATAAAGCATCTCAAATAAGCATTTCATTATGCAATTCAATAAAGCATCTCAAATAAGCATTTCATTAGCAATTCAATAAAGCATCTCAAATAAGCATTTCATTATGCAATTCAATAAAGCATTTCAAATAAGCATTTCATTATGCAACTCAATTAAGCATTTCAAATAAGCATTTCAGTATGCAATTCAATAAAGCATTTCAAATAAGCATTTCATTATGCAATTCAATAAAGCATCTCAAATAAGCATTTCATTATGCAATTCAATAAAGCATTTGAATGAAGCAATGAACTCCCTTGTACAGGGCTAAACCATTTCGTGCTAACTCAATAGGTTCTTAGGCCTAAACAGGCAACCAGGCCCAGCACCACTCTCTTGTTACTCAGGGCCTAAACAGTTAATACATGGCCAGCAGGTTCTCAGGCATAAACTGTTACTTAGGGGCCTCGCCGACACGAGAGGCTCATTGGGGCCAACAGGGCCCAGTCTCACTTTTACCCGGGTGAGGGGCGAACACGGGGCCTTCCGCCCTTCTCCCCTGGGGGTTACCTTTTAACTTCGGCCCTCCGGGGCCCTTGCGAAGGCTCTGTGGGCTGAGGAGGGGCTCCGGTCCTACCGTGGGCCTCACTCGACCAGGCGCGGTGCAGGGAACAGTTGCGAAGGCACCGGCGCCGGTCGAGAGGCAGTTCTATGCTCTGTGGGGCAATTGGAGGGGGCTCTCAGGCTTCACGGCCCCCTCCGCGATGAGGATGTGCTTTCCTTGGGCCTTAAGACACAGCCACGGCCTGGGGACCAATTACAGCAGGGGCTGTTTCCACCAATCGCGGAGCCCGCCTCGGGGGTGTGCCAGCCAGGACCAATAGCTGTGCGGCGCTCAGAGGGGCGGGAGCCGGCTTCAGGCTTAGCGCGGCCTAGACCCCTCACGCTGACAGGAATTCCCTAGGCCCGGCAACCGGGGCCTCCAGTCATGACCCAGCCGGGTCGACGTTCGCGGCGGTGTTCTGACCGGGCGCGGCCCACGCTCACACAGCGGCGGTGTTCTGACCGGGCGCGGCCCACGCGCACACAGCGGTGGCCCTCTCCTGGCACCGAGGGCCGCCCGGGGGTAATATTAACGCTTCACTAGGCGCTACAGGTAAGCGCTGGGCACAGGTCGCGCCTGAGGGGCGTTTCACGGCGCTGGGATCAGATTCAGTCAGCGCTCTCAGGGGGAAATACAGCACTTAGTGGGCCCAGTAGCTCTTGAGCAAAATAGCGCTGGGAATTGGCAGCACGTTGCAGAGGTCACACAGCTCTTGACAGGGCTGCAGTCTATTACACAGCACTTGACAGGGGGGGCAGCTTCCAGCGCTTTTCAAGTCAATTACTTCACAGCGCTTCGCGGGGGCAATTACTTCACAGCGCTTGGTAGGCTTGGTTACTTCAAAGCGCTTCAGGCACAGTTTATAGCGCTTCTGAGAGAGAGGAACAGGCAGGGCTTGCGCAGGACAGTTGGTCCAATACCTGGTTGATCCTCAGTAAGCAGTCTTCTTGGCAGATAATCAGTCTTCTTGGCGCTTGGATGGCTTTGCGCCCTTGTGATGTTGTTGCTTCCACAGGAGGGGGGTGAGTTGGCTGGTCCTTGGGTTTCCTGACGCTGGGCCAGATCAGGGGGCTAGTCTAGGGTACCACACTCCACTTAAGAGGCAGCACCTCAATCCTGTCACCCTCAGTAGCATAAGCCCCTGACTAAACCCTCCCGCCTAAACTCCTGCGTGGGTCCCCAGGTCAGTGATGTCCCAACTGACTAGAAAGTTTCCCTCCTTTTCCTTATATAGTGTCAGTTGGCAGTTGGCAGCGGCAGTTGGTGCCTCCCCTATTCTGGAAGGTTCCAGGAGCTTCCCTCATTCTGGCTATGGGCAGGCTGGCAGGCTGGTATGGCAACATTGTTTAAGGGTTCCAGCCAGCTCCTGGCTACTAGAGTGCGCCTATTCAGACCACGCTGAAGTAGCAGGGGTCAGTGGCAGCCATCTTGGGGGAAGAGAGCACCTGCACCCTGGCATTGATTAGCAACGGGAGGGTGCCCAGAGTCCTAAAGCCAACAAAAAGTAGGTGTGAAAAATGAAGCAAAGGCAAAAAAATACAGGGAAGACCACCCAGAGCTGACAGGTCTAACAGGCTCCCAGCTATCTGGTCCACAGGCTGCAATTAATACTAAACGCCTTATTTAGGGATGTGCTGTACTGCCATCGCATCGACCCACATTTGCGTTACCTCCATTGGCTGACAGTTAACAGGAGGATCAAGTTCAAGGTGCTCAGTCTAGCATACAGAACCACCAGAGATCGGGCCCGGGCTATCTTAGGCAGAGTTTGCAAAGTTACCATCAAGACCAGGTCCTGAGATCAAACCATCAGAAACAGCTCAAGGTTCCTTGCTTCCTTAAGGCCAGGATAGGTGGCAGAGCATTTGCGGTGAGAGCAGCAAAACTCTGGCATGCTATGCCCCTCCATCTGCACATGACTGAGTCAGAACCGCCTTCAGGAGAGCAATAAAAATGTGCCTTTTTAACCTTCCGTAGCTGCACCCACCTGATTTTCCTAAATCTGCTTCCCAGCCCTGGGACACCTCTGTTGGAGGTAACCGAGCACTTTATAAACTTCATTTATTATTTATTTCTGATTTCCAGGGGTTCCGTAGTGTTATGAAAAGGGTAACCAGGGGTGCCACATTTGTGCCTGTGGCTATGGTGACTCCTGGCCCCTCCTTTACCAATAACGAACAATTTCCCGGTATAACCCTTCTTACATTTGCAGCAGTTCCTATTTGACTGCCATCAAACAATCCCACACTGGCTTCTCTACCAAATACCATCTTGGCTGAGCCTTTCTTCCTCTATACCAGAGGTCTTCAAACTTTTCCAGGTTGAGCCCCCCCAGCTGAATTCCCCCAGATGTTGGGCCCCCCACCACCCGACAGAAACCTCTGGAATCCGGCACACCACATGATCGACTCCCACGCGCACACCACGGGCCATATCCGGCAAACAATGCTCAACACAACAAGAGTGCCTAGCAAACTGCAGGCCTGTGAGTGGGTGTGACGAAACGACAGAGGCGTACCAGACAGCTCAAAACACAATCCTCCAAGACAAAATGTGCGTAAATTCTTCCCACTGGGATGCCCTGCCTTACACAGGACACAGATCAACAACAACACCACCAACATGAATGTGACGGGTGTGCCGGTGCCCAGCCACACCTAGACTCTCAATCTGTGGGTGAATCCCTGCCACTGCCATCCTCAGGCTGTGCTCCACATCCAGTTCTCAACGGTACCTAGTCTTCAACACCGCAAGTGCTGAGAACCCAATCTCACAAACTCCCCAACAAATAAACAAATACATTGTAGGATGTAAAGCACCATGCACAAGTGAACCAAAGGGAGGACCGCCGTGATGAATCCACTATAGGGAACACACCATGGGTGCTTCACCAAGCGGAACCCAAAACATGGAACCCGACCTTGCCCATGGGGGCCCCGCATTCAAGTAGCAGCTGGACGTCACGCAAAATGTCACATGCATGATGCATAGATCCCACACATGAGCACACATAGAATACAGAACAGTAACACATAGGCAAGGGAGCAGCCAAACAATTCAAATACCTTCCACTCTGAACCACAGCTCTCATGGCACCAAGAAAGCAAAGGAAGTCATCACAACCCTCCCCATCCATCATGTACACCTTGTCATCCACCAACTCCCCCACCATTCATTCCGTCCCTCCATCTGAGCCCCATCCACATCCAAACCCCTTCAACCCTTGCAAACCCATCCACCTTCCATCCCTCCATCCATCCATCATCTCACCTCTCCATCCCTCCATCCACCCCCTCACCCATCCATAAATCATCCATCCATCCTTTAACCAAATCTATCCCCTCACCAATCCACCCACCCACCCATCCATCCATCCACCCACCCATCCATCCATCCACCCACCCACCCACCCACCCACCCACCCACCCATCCACCCATCCACCCACCCACCCACCCACCCACCCACCCACCCACCCACCCACCCATCCACTCATCCATCCATCCATCCATCCATCCATCCATCCATCCATCCATCCATCCATCCATCCATCCATCCATCCATCCATCCATCCATCCATCCATCCATCCATCCATCCATCCATCCACCCACTCATCCATCCACCCATCCATCCATCCATCCATCCATCCATCCATCCATCCATCCATCCACCCACCCACCCACCCACCCACCCACTCATCCATCTAACCATTCACCCAAGCTATCCTCCCACTCATCCATCCACTCCTCCACTCATCCATCCACTCCTCCACTCATCCATCCACTCTTCCACCCATCCATCCACTCTTCCATCCATCCATCCACTCATCCATCCAACTACCCACCCTCTCACCCATCCAGCCATCCCCCCACCCACTCATCCATCCACCCAGTCACTCATCCGTCCACCCACTCAACCCCCCACTCATCCATCCACCCATCCATCCCGCTCTCCACCCCCCACTCATGCATGCACTCTCTGACCCATCCATCTCCATGCTCCTCTCCTCACCCATCCATGCACACACCTGCCCATCCACTCTGCCAATCATTCATCCATGTCATCACTCATCCATCCATCCATCCTCCCCCTCTCTTTCCATTCCCCCCTCACCCAGCCACCCATCCCTCCATCCACCCTTCACCCATCCACGCACTCATCCATCCACTCATCCACTCATTAATCCATCCATTGACCACTCATCCACCCCTTCACTCCTTCACTCCTTCCATCCCCCCCGTCCATCCACCCCCCACTCATGCATGCACTCTCTGACCCATCCATCTCCATGCTCCTCTCCTCACCCATCCATGCACACACCTGCCCATCCACTCTGCCAATCATTCATCCATGTCATCACTCATCCATCCATCCATCCTCCCCCTCTCTTTCCATTCCCCCCTCACCCAGCCACCCATCCCTCCATCCACCCTTCACCCATCCACGCACTCATCCATCCACTCATCCACTCATTAATCCATCCATTGACCACTCATCCACCCCTTCACTCCTTCACTCCTTCCATCCCCCCCGTCCATCCACCCTCCTCAATCACCCATCCATCCCCACATCCACTCCTTCACTCATCCATCCATCCATCCATTCATTCATCCCTTCACCCATCAATACATCAATCCATCGACCACCTCTCTCATGCCATCCACCCACCGACTCGTCCACCATCCACCCCCCCATCGATCCATCCACCATTTCACTGATCCATCCACCCCTCCACCCATCCATCCACCCCTCCACCCATCCATCTACCCTTCCAACCATACACACATCATCCACTCCCATCCATCCCTCCACTCATGCATCCATCCTCTCTCCCACCATCCATTCACCCCTTCACTCACCATCCATCCCCTCACTCATCCATCCACCCCCCACCCATACATCCACCACGCCACCCTCACACCTTTTATGATTCAAATTCGAATCTGCTGACCAACATCCCTGAACACTGGGTGCCCACACAAAGATCCTCATGAGTTGAGGACCGCAGACCAGAGCCCACTGTCCCGATTGATGGCCCAAACCCGGATTGCAACCTCTCCCTCCCTTCCCAAAATAACTGAAGGACTCCCGCCCCCCCAACTCACTCCCACCCTCCTTGAAAGGCTGGGGCCCTGGACCAGAGCCCACCCTGCCCGTGCCTCAAAACCTCTGCGAAACCTTCTCTCCCTTCTGGGAAGAGCTAACTCTCCCAGGAGGGGGTTAATTCACAGAGCTGACAGCTTCAGCTGCAGTGGGAGGCAAGGGGTCTCCTCTTCTAAAACTGAAAGCGTGTCTGTTTGTTTGCTTTCCTTTTCAGCAGAGGAGACCCCTGCCTCGCACCGCAGCCGAAGCTGTCGACTGTGAATTGGCCCCCTCCTGGGAGAATCACCCAGACAAAGAAACGGGCACAGGAAGATCGAAGTGGAGCCCGCGCCCCCCCTGGGATGGCGCCGCGCCCCCCCAGGGGGGCGCGCCCCACAGATTGAAGAACCCTGCTCTATACAGAGCTTCCTGTGCCCACCTGGAGGTCTGGCCGTGGCAATGGATAAACTCTCCACAAGGTCACTCTAAAACAGTTCTGGCGCAGCTCTCCTCCCACTAGCTTTGGAGCTAGCCTGGCTGGGAAGAAAAAAAAGGAAGACACAGGTGTGAGCTATATCTGCCAGTGACATGGTAGGCATCCTTTGAAGATAGGCAATATGCAAGGGGCTGGGGAGGAGCCCCTAGGTCATCCTATCAAGGGAAGGTCAACCTCTTCCCAACGCCTACTGTCCTGGGAGCAATTGACATCTCAATACAGAGAAGGCATAAACAGTCCGGTTGCAGATGAATACTTAACAGAACGGTCCCTAGACACTTTAGGCAGGAGATAAGATGACATGCTGATTGTGCCTCGATGGGAAAATCTGATTTTATCTTACTTTTAAAAGGAGTCCTTGAAGTGCTTTCCTAGCGGTTACCAATCCAAATTTAGCCTTGTATGGAATAAAGTACCCCAGTCCTTTCCTGTGCACAGCGAGCCTTGTTGAGGTGGATATAGGTTTTACAGCCTTTGTTACTGTAAGGACATTATGTAACCTTAGATTTTGCAGCGTGAATCTTTCAGGATTCACTATGCTGTACATTATTCCGCGGTCTAGTGGTTGGGTCCGAAATCAGTCTTTTTAGGTCGAGCAGACCTACGCTCAATGCGTGAGCATTGAGGGTGTCTGCTTCAGACCTATTGTGGCCCGTATTTAGGAATGTGGACAGCTACCAGACGCGCGCTTTGACGAGGTCAGATTTCACCTCGGGAGCGAGCGTCTGGTAGCTGCGCATGCGCGAATGAAATCCCTTGCTCACACATACCCACAGGCAGCCCCCACCCCTCTGCATGCAGGCACACACACACACAGGCGCGCGCATGCACACGCAGGCATACGACACACATACAGGCACACATACAGGCACACTATCCCCTACGTCGCATTCTCTTTCAATCACACACAGTCACACATGCGCGCACACACTCCCCCCCTCCCCCACCCCTCCCAGGCATACACACAGGCACGCACGCACTTCACTTCAGTCCTGGGCCCCACTCACCGACTGCGCTCTTCCGGCGGGCTCCTCACGGCGCGGCGCGTCTCGTCTCCTCTTCTCAATCGGGCTCGCGGACCTCAGGAGGCGGGACTTCCGGTCGGCCGCGACCGGATTCGCCGGCCGGCCAAGAGCTTCCGGGTCGCCGCGGGCAGCGCGGCGCCCTGAAACTTGATCAACACACACTCTTGTGAAACTTCCAAAGAAACAAAGAGGCCAGTCGGAAGAGTCAATATCTATCTCTAGCGCACTACTCAGCAATTCCGTAGTCAGTTTTGAGGGAAATGAATAAGCGACAAGAAAAAGTCAACATTTCAGCTTTTATTTTTAGGTCTGGCACCTCGGCGCTAGCACTCGGAAAGCGTCTTGTAATTTAAGAAAAATAGTAATGCAAACACACAATGCATGCACCGAGAGGGGGGTGTTGGGTCATCGTCGTTCAGGGATTGCTGTGCTTTGTCCATCGGATTTTGGATAAGCCCACAACAGAATGCCTTCCCCCTTCAGGCTGTTGTCCTTGTCATAGTCTTTCAAACCCGGTGGTAAATTAGAGGGGGGGCCGCGTTGTGGATTGGTTGGCGACGAAATGGTCTTTTTAGATAGAGGATGCAGGCGTTAGGCATGTGGGGGCTTCTATTTGAACCCCGTGCCATTGGAGGGGTTCGGGCAGAGAGGCAAACAGGGCTGTCAGAAGGGAGGGGAACAGTGAGCGTTTTTCCTCAGGTCACCTGCTTTTTTTCGGGGCCTGCGCTCGTGCTGAAAAATGTATGTATAGATTTTGAATTAAAGATGCATTGTTTATTCAGGGCGAGGTGCTTAATACTATTAGATTGTGTAACACGTTGTATCTGTCATGTCTTCTCTTTTCCTGTAGGACATGTTTGTTAAAACTTAGAAACGGGCGCTCCTTTAATTGTAGGCCGCCTAAAAAACCTGCAATGCCTAATGTCGGGGTGCACTTGTCCCCACAGCCCCAGTACAAACTACACTCAAATGTACCCCCTCTCGCCCTCAGCACTAAGGGCACGGTGTTATTGCACCCATTGAATCTGGGTGCCGGAATACTCAACTTTTGAGCTGTTTTGCTCTGCCGCAGGCAAGCCAGTCTTTGCTCGACAGGCACTGGGGAGTGATGGCATTATGCCTGCTTACTGTGCTACCAACTAATAAGGGTCAAGTATTGCCAGGCAGAAGAGTCCACATAAAAAACACGAGAAAGAGCCAGAGCAGCAGCTCTCCAATGTCCAGGGCCTTGCTCTCTATTGTTTTTGGCTAATACGTTATAGGAAGGGCAGTGCTGACACTGATAAATAAGATAATAGATTTACAGAGGAGTACATATTGCATTACAAATGCTATAGGTATCACATTTGCGAAAGCTATATCTATTGGCATTGTAAATGACAAAGCTATTAATTTCGCTATTTTCAAAAACAACACATAAATAAAAACTTTGCCATTTACTTTGCCATTTACTTTGCCATTTACAATACCAATAGCTCAAACTTTCCTAATGCGAGACCTATTGCATTGCAAATGCTTGTTTTTTTTGTAGCCCAGGTGGGCGTCGACGTCACACCTTCTGGTGTACTTCCTGTGACATCGGCACGCTTCCTGCGGAAGCTCCCACCTTTGGGCGCCATCTTCAGATTCTTTTTTCCGCCGTTTGGTCTGGATCGTCACTGAGAGGTTTCCAGAAAATTTTGGGGAAAAGACGAAAATCTACCAAAATAGATTGGAGAATGCATCCAGGAACAAAACCACTGAGCCGGGACGACGAAGGAGGAGGAGGAGAATGTGAGAAGTTGGCCTGATATATAGTGCTCACTATTCTACTGATCACTGTGTATCATACCAAACGACCCTTATTGATGATTGGTTGTAAGTCAACCTTATAGACCAGCTATCCTAGTAGCGTGGACAAAAGCAGTCTTCGGGCTAAACTCTAGAGGGCGTGTTAAGCCAGCTGTTTTACCATCACATATACCCCTTGAACACCAAGTGAAAGGACACCACACAAGTTGTTATAAAAATAAAGTATATTTATTAATAACAAGTCTACCCTGAACTCTTTATGAGTCAGGGAGCTAAGCACAATACAAAACTCTTACGAAAATACTTCAAGTTGCACAATTTACACAAATGCCTGAGGGGCACGAAAAACCATGTACACTAAAAGTGGAATGCGAAATACTAGCAGGTAAGTAACACGATCCAGAGGCTTCAGGATCGCTAGGACTACACTACTGAACTCTTAGGTTAGGAGCAGGAGGCCTAGGGAGATCGGGTGCAGAGTGTGCACTCTCACGCGGGATGCGGGACAAAGTCTATGGAGGCTAGTATTTCTAAAGTTACTGTTTCCGGACGAATCCGAATAGGTAGACTAAAAACGAAAAAGGATCTGGACACTTGGATAATGAACCTGCGTTGAAGCGCCGAAATGCTCGGGTTACCTAGCCCAGGGGCTGCGCCTGCATAGGGTTCAAAAGACGTCGGGAATCCTCGTTGTAGTCTATGGAGCCTGAAAGAAGATGCTGCTGGCAGGCGACCAGTGAAGATGTTCGTTGTGATCCAAGGCTGGATCGGTGATGGAGACGACCTGAAAGCAGAGGGGACTCAGTTCTTAATCACTAGCCAGTGATTGTGTGGGCACCAGGATGGCACCGGATGAAGTCACCTCGATCAGGTGAGTGGGCGACGCTGGACTCCGCAGTCACACGGGCCAGGAGGCGTTGTCGGCGACCAGGCTGGAGGTGCGAGCTGTCCCACGATGGTGTCTGCTGTCGGCGATGCTGGAACCAGGATTGGAGCAACAAGCCTTGGCAAAGGCAAGCCCACGCAGTGGAGTCAAGATGGCGTCTGGAGGGGACCAGGAGGGTTCGGGGTGCTCCTCTTTTGGAAGGGAGCAAGGGCCAGTCTGGAGCAACCAGACCAGTGATGAAAACGTCGTGGTACGTCGTCAGGAAGGCCACTAGCCAACAGGCAAGTGACCGGACAACGTGGCAAGCAGCAAAGGAGCAGAAGGGCCCCACGCAGATCTCGTGGATGATGAGGGGCTGGACTTCGGTGCTGGAGCTGCTCTGGGTTGGGGCTTCTCAAACCCCAGTGCACTCACTCGAGGATCCCTCGGCGGTCGTGCTGGTTAAGCGTCGTGCAGGTTTTGAAGATGGCCGGTCCCTCAGGTCTCGTCACACCCACGAATCTCAGCTGGGCTGATGATGCAGGTAGAGGTCAGAGATGGCAGGGAATCCGGGTCTCGTCGAGCTGGTCAGTCTTGATCCGGAGGATGGGCGTGCAGCAAACCGCAGATGCTTAGATGGTGCCTGCGGGTGCAGGGTGGCTACTCCTTAGCCACAAGGGAGAGTCTTCAGAGAATGTCAAGAGTTCCTTTCGTGGAAAGTAGTTCAAGATTCAAGATTATCTAATTTGGGAAGGGGGCCCGCTCCTACCTTGATTCTAAGAAAAGGGGCTGGCACGCGACTAGGTCCTGCCCATGGGTGGGACCAGGAGGGGGGTGGTTACACCCCTCTCCTTTGTCCGGTCTCTCCCCAGCTCAGGGGCTGGGGTGCCCCTGGAACTGGTTTGAGCCGGCATATGCACAGTGAGCACCGGGGTGCCACTTGCAGTCACCTTCCTCTCAGCCCTGCCTACCTGGGATACACAAAACCCTGTCTGGGATGGTGCTAGCACCGCCCCTGACAGGAAACCCTTTGTCCGAGCTCTCCTCGCTGGAAGGACTCCCAGCAGCAGGAGGTCAGACTTGTGTCTGTGGTGGCAGCATCCATTTTGTGATGCTGAGGCTCGAGTTAACTTTAACCGGGGTTCACAGTTACATACATGTCGTGTCCCTCTAGAAGGGTGGAATGCTAACCCCGTTGCCAGAATTGGCGAGGGGTTAGTATTCCAATTCGTATGACACCTTACTCGACATGTTTTGATAATGCGATACCAAAGTTGGCAAATAACCGCGAGGATTATAAGGCACTTAAGAGTATATGGTACGCGTTATCATGGAACAGCTATTAGGACTTGGTTCCGCAAGCTGCAAACGGGCTCAGCTCATGCCAGATAACCACCTCACATAATTCCAAGCACTCTGCCTTCAGGATTGATAAGGCCTGCCATAGGAGTGACTGATAGGAATACATGTGTCCATTTTAGGGTTAGATATAGGAATACTATATCTAAAGCAAAGGATGATTACACCACCTTGCCCCAGCTGTCGTGCAGCCAGTTGTGTCAGATTTGAATGGCCAGCCAGGGGTGGCATAATACATGCTGCAGCCCCTAGTAGGCCTTGGGTACACCTATGCCCTGGATACCTAAGGTATGCTGTACAGGGACTGATAAGGTGACTCAGTATCCAATTAGATATGTACCTAAGGTACATGGAATCCATTTTACAGAGAGAGCAGTGGGCCTGGGGTCCTGAATAGCAGGGCCCCAGGTCAACTAAGTCGAAAAACCAGCAAAACACCAGGCAAAAAGTTGGGGGCAACCATAGTCAGATATCCACCTTCCTACATAACCCCCCCCCCCCAAACGAAAGAAGATAAGGCTATCCTTGACCAGGTAAGCCTATATTGCCTGAGTGGCCATATGAGGTGGTATATGCACTGGCATGGTTACCCCCTAACTCATGGTCCACTAAGCAATCCCTCGCCCTAAGGGTATCTGAGGGTCTCCACCATAGGGAATCTCTACCTGTGGTGTGTTTTGGCAAAGTAAAAGGCTGGTGCTGGGATGGAGTACTGAAGTGAGACTCCACTAATGTTGGGCTCAACTTCCTCCAATCACTATCCACCATATGTGCCTTTCTTTCCAGGACTGAGTTGCTGTGAGCTCTCAGGGTCAACCTCTGGCTACCTAAAGCTGGAGGCTGGGTCCCTCGTTTTGGCTTACTGGAGGGACAGGTCAGGTTTGGGGCCCTCAGGTCCCAGGTTTGGCTGTGCCCAACAGTGTCCATCTGTGGGAGGTCCCTAACTAAGTTTAAGGGGGATCCCTCAGGAGTGTTTTTTATTTTCACTTGGCTAGGCCTGCTAGCTTCAGTGCCCTTAATCTGCTGATTGGGGAGTTCTTTTGGACAGGGGGCCCTTTGGGGTCCACCACTGGCCTCCCTGACCTCCCTGACCTCTACAGCCCTGGGCTTACTGAGGCAGGGTAGAGAGGGGCAGGTTACCTGCTCCAGACGGGGTCCCACCTTGGAAGGGTCCACTGACATCAGGGGTTCTGCCAGGCTAGGCCTGACTACCTCTGGGGCAGTTTCTTCACAAGGGGTCAGATCAGTTCCCTGAGGAGGCTGATCCTTTCCTAAAGTCTGGTGGGAGGGAGATTTCTCTTCCTCCTCCATGCTCTCTGTCTGAGTGGAGTGATCCATAGTTTCAGGCTTCACAACACTATTATCTGTCTGAGTTTGAGCTGTGGCCATCACAACTCCACCAACCTTTTCAGGAAGGGACTCATTTTGGGTATGGGCTATGACCATCACAGCCTTGCCAACCTTTTCAGGGAAGGAATCTGTCTGAGATTGGGCTGTGACTGGCACAGCCCTCCTGGCCTGTTCAGGGAGGACATCTTGGACTGGGGCTGTGGCTATCACTGCCCCACTAACCTTACCATGGAGGTTTACCATTTTAAAATGGGTTTCTTGCTCGACCTCAGCCCAGGCTGAGATCTCTAAATCATTCCCCAGTAGGCAATCTACAGGCAAGTTTGATGACACTGCCACTCTCTTGGGGCCAGTGACACCTCCCCAGCTGAGATTGACCACTGCTATGGGATGATCTCTCTGCACTCCATCAATGTTGGTCACCTGGTATGTGGCTCCAGGTATAAGTTGCCTTGAGGGGACTAGGCTTTCAGTCACCATGGTGATGCTAGCCCCTGTATCTCTATAGGCCTCAACCTTTGAACCATTGATGAGGGGCACCTGTCTGTACTTGTCCAAAGTGTTGGGACAAGCTGCGAAGTTGGCAAACCCCATGCCAGTCTCACAGACAAGAGTATCTAAGTCAGGGGACCTGGTTAGGCCAGAGTCCCCAGGAACTCCCAAAGTAAATGCACCCAGATTCTTGGGGGCACTCCCACCACCTGGGGAATTACTACTAGTAGTAACAGGAGGCTTGGAAGTGTTACTTGGGGGTATGTTCTCCTTATTGTTGTTGGCCCTTGGGCAACTGCTGTCAGTTTTGTAATGGCCTACCTGTTTGCAGGTATGGCAATAAGGTTTCTTTTGGGGATTGGAAGGATTCTGGGACTCACCCTTTTCAGAGGATTTTTGGGGCCCTGATGTGGTTTGTTCAGAAGATTTATTCCCACCCTTCTCTTGAGGCTTGGTTGATTCTTTCTTTTGGTCACCACCCTGGTTCTTAGGCCTAATCCTGGTTCTGACCCATTTGTCTGCCCTCTTACTCAATTCTTGTGGAGAGGTCAGATCAGAGTCTACCAGGTGCTGGTGTAATAACTGGTTCTGACAATTATTTAAGACTTGCTCTCTCATAATAAGGTTATATAATCCTGTGAAGTCAGTAACTTTACTACCCAATAGCCAGCCTTCTAGAGCCTTAGTGGCACAATCAACAAAGTCAGCCCAATCCTGAGACTGAGTTTTCTGGGTGTCTCTGAACAGCAACCTGTACTGCTCAGTTGTTAAGCCAAACCCATCAACCAGTGTATTCTTCAGGACTTGGTAATTGTTAGCATCCTCAGCTCTAGTAGTGAGGAGCTTATCTCTACCTTTACCTTCAAAGGAGAGCCACATAATAGCTACCCACTGACTTTGGGGGATGCACTGGACAGTGCAGGCCCTCTCCAAAGCAGCCATCCATTTGTGGATGTCATCTCCTTGTTTAAAGGGGGGCACTCTTTTATTCAGGTGTCCAGTATCAAAACTCCTGTCTTTATCTCTAGGGATAATGCTGCCACCAGTGGGGTCTGCCCCACTCAATTTCTGCTCTCTGGCAAAGGCAAGTCTCTCTTTGGCAAGGGCAAGTTCTTCCCTTTCAATCCTCAGATTGACTTCCCTCATTTTAGCGTCATGCTCTCTTCTCTGAGGGGATGTCATCCCTCTGTGAGAAGATGCCTGAGAGACATGGGTATGAATAGATCTGTTAGAGCCTCTGGAGCGAGACCTAACTCGTCTATCCCCAATGTTAAGCCTACCTGAGAGTGGGCCTGGGGGTCCCCCAGTTCCATTCTCATGCATGCTTAAGTTGGTCCTGGTGAGCCTTCCGACTACTACTGGACCTTTTTCTGCCTCATCCCCTGACAACTCCTGTTCCTCTTCCTCCTCTTCACTTTCTGTTCCATTGAGGTTGAGGTCAGGGTCCCCAAGGGTTCCCTCTAAGGGGGGCATGCTCCCATCTGGATTAGAGGGGCCTGGGTGAGAAGCCCTTCTGGCATAAGTCTCTAAGAGACCTATCAGAAAAGGAGTGGTAGGGTTAGAACCCTGTATTAGCTTCCTGGAGGTACACAATTGTCTCATCTCCTGGAAGCTAAGGGCTGCATATCTGGAAATGGCCTGTGGAGGGTCAATAACCACAAGGGGAGTCTCTGCAGACTCTCCATGGGTAGACATGCTTCTAGTGAGGTGTAAGTGGTGCACTTACCTACACTATGGGTTTACCTACTGATCCCTTGCTAAGAGTTGTAGTCAGGGTGTGCTAAGCCCTGTTACACTACAACAGCTGGTTCAGTAGAACTCAGAGTATTCTAAGCTAAGTTATATGTACCTTGGTACTTATGTGATCTTTCAAATGATATTCTTAGGATACGTGTGTGATAAAACAACAGCAAGCTCAAATCCCACCGCTGCCACCAATGTGAGAAGTTGGCCTGATATATAGTGCTCACTATTCTAGTGATCACTGTGTATCATAGCAAACGACCCTTATTGATGATTGGTTGTAAGTCAACCTTATAGACCAGCTATCCTAGTAGCGTGGACAAAAGCAGTCTTCGGGCTAAACTCTAGAGGGCGTGTTAAGCCAGCTGTTTTACCATCACATATACCCCTTGAACACCAAGTGAAAGGACACCACACAAGTTGTTATAAAAATAAAGTATATTTATTAATAACAAGTCTACCCTGAACTCTTTATGAGTCAGGGAGCTAAGCACAATACAAAACTCTTACGAAAATACTTCAAGTTGCACAATTTACACAAATGCCTGAGGGGCACGAAAAACCATATACACTAAAAGTGGAATGCGAAATACTAGCAGGTAAGTAACACGATCCAGAGGCTTCAGGATCGCTAGGACTACACTACTGAACTCTTAGGTTAGGAGCAGGAGGCCTAGGGAGATCGGGTGCAGAGTGTGCCCTCTCACGCGGGATGCGGGACAAAGTCTATGGAGGCTAGTATTTCTAAAGTTACTGTTTCCGGACGAATCCGAATAGGTAGACTAAAAACGAAAAAGGATCTGGACACTTGGATAGTGAACCCGCGTTGGAGCGCCGAAATGCTCGGGTTACCTAGCCCAGGGGCTGCGGCTGCATAGGGTTCAAAAGAAGTCGGGAATCCTCGTTGTAGTCTATGGAGCCTGAAAGAAGATGTTGCTGGCAGGCGACCAGTGAAGATGTTCGTTGTGATCCAAGGCTGGATCGGTGATGGAGACGACCTGAAAGCAGAGGGGACTCAGTTCTTAATCACTAGCCAGTGATTGTGTGGGCACCAGGATGGCACCGGATGAAGTCACCGCGATCAGGTGAGTGGGCGACGCTGGACTCTGCAGTCACACGGGCCAGGAGGCGTTGTCGGCGACCAGGCTGGAGGTGCGAGCTGTCCCAAGATGGTGTCTGCTGTCGGCGATGCTGGAACCAGGATTGGAGCAACAAGCCTTGGCAAAGGCAAGCCCACGCGGTGGAGTCAAGATGGCGTCTGGAGGGGACCAGGAGTGTCCGGGGTGCTCCTCTTTTGGAAGGGAGCAAGGGCCAGTCTGGAGCAACCAGACCAGAGATGAAAACGTCGTGGTACGTCGTCAGGAAGGCCACTAGCCAACGGGCAAGTGACCGGACAACGTGGCAAGCAGCAAAGGAGCAGAAGGGCCCCACGTAGATCTCGTGGATGCTGGGGGGCTGGACTTCGGTGCTGGAGCTGCTCTGGGTTGGGGCTTCCCAAACCCCAGTGCACTCACTCGAGGATCCTTCGGCGGTCGTGCTGGTTAAGCGTCGTGCAGGTTTAGAATATGGCCGGTCCCTCAGGTCTCGTCACACCCACGAATCTCAGCTGGGCTGATGATGCAGGTAGAGGTCAGAGATGGCAGGGAATCCGGGTCTCGTCGAGCTGGTCAGTCTTGATCCGGAGGATGGACGTGCAGCAAACCGCAGATGCTTAGGTGGTGCCTGCGGGTGCAGGGTGGCTACTCCTTAGCCACAAGGGAGAGTCTTCAGAGAATGTCAAGAGTTCCTTTCGTGGAAAGTAGTTCAAGATTCAAGATTATCTAATTTGGGAAGGGGGCCCGCTCCTACCTTTATTCTAAGAAAAGGGGCTGGCACGCGACTAGGTTCTGCCCATGGGTGGGACCAGGAGGGGGGTGGTTACACCCCTCTCCTTTGTCCGGTCTCTCCCCAGCTCAGGGGCTGGGGTGCCCCTGGAACTGGTTTGAGCCGGCATATGCACAGTGAGCACCGGGGTGCCACTTGTAGTCACCTTCCTCTCAGCCCTGCCTACCTGGGATACACAAAACCCTGTCTGGGATGGTGCTAGCACCGCCCCTGACAGGAAACCCTTTGTCCGAGCTCTCCTCGCTGGAAGGACTCCCAGCAGCAGGAGGTCAGACTTGTGTCTGTGGTGGCAGCATCCATTTTGTGATGCTGAGGCTCGAGTCAACTTTAACCGGGGTTCACAGTTACATACATGTCGTGTCCCTCTAGAACGGTGGAATGCTAACCCCGTCGCCAGAATTGGCGAGGGCTTAGTATTCCAATTCGTATGACACCTTACTCGACATGTTTTGATAATGCAATTCCAAAGTTGGCAAATAACCGCGAGGATTATAAGGCACTTAAGAGTATATGGTACGAGTTATCATGGAACAGCTATTAGGACTTGGTTCCGCAAGCTGCAAACGGGCTCAGCTCATGCCAGAGCACCATCTCGCATAATTCCAAGCACTCTGCCTTCAGGATTGATAAGGCCTGCCATAGGAGTGACTGATAGGAATACATGTGTCCATTTTAGGGTTAGATATAGGGATACTATATCTAAAGCAAAGGGTGATTACACCACCTTGCCCCAGCTGTTGTGCAGCCAGTTGTGTCAGATTTGGATGGCCAGCCAGGCGTGGCATAATACATGCTGCCCCCCCTGGTAGGCCCTGGGTACACCTATGCCCTGGATACCTAAGGTATGCTGTACAGGGACTGATAAGGTGACTCAGTATCCAATTAGATATGTACCTAAGGTACATGGAATCAATTTTACAGAGAGAGCAGTGGGCCTGGGGTCCTGAATAGCAGGGCCCCAGGTCAACTAAGTCGAAAAACCAGCAAAACACCAGGCAAAAAGTTGGGGGCAACCATAGTTAGATATCCACCTTCCTACAGAGAACATCGAAGTCTTCGACGTATAACGGAGAATGCGCACACAGGAGGCCCCTAGAGCGCAGGAATGGACAAGACTCTGTTCAAATTCTGCCGCAATTGCCACCGCAATTACGCGCAGAAGGACCAGCATCCAGTTTGCAACCTCTGCCTGCCGGTCGACAACGAAAGCAAGGATTGCAACGCCTGCTCCGTCTTCACCCCAAAGACTCTCAGGGTTAGAGAGAGTCAGAGGAGAGCCAACTACAACATGCAAGGGAAGGGCCAACCTCTGTTGCTTCGAGACTTGGGCCTCTCCAGCGATGAAGAGGGCATCGCCGAGGGACCACTTGACTTCACGGTCGTAGAGACCGATAAGAAGACTACAAAAGAGGTAGGAGAGACGTCGACCCCTAAAACCCCGACAGAATCTCGAAAGACTGAGTCAGACTCTCGGAAAACAGAGTCTAAGTCCACGAAAGGAGCACTGGCGCCAAAAATTTAAATGGCCACAGCTGCATTCAGGGACAAACAACCCAGTGGATCCTTCGAAAAGGACTCCCAGACGGCGAAAACAATAGAAAAACCTAGGTCGCCAAAGTACATCCCCGAAAAGGAATGCTCAACGCCAAAAGAAAAGGACCCGAAGGCGGCTTCTACGTCAAAGAGAGCGCCTGAAACACTCGACGCCGAGATGGAAAGGAAAAAGAGAAGGCTCGAGGCCAAAATGGATAACATCCTGCAAAGGAAAAGGGAATTCGACGAACGGATGAAAAGGTTCACCATCCCGTCGAGGCCGGCGACAACGATCGTCTAAGTCGAGGACGAAGAGGAGTTCGACCCTGATGAGCTGCCGAAAACTCCATAGCCCTAAGAACACCAAATAGAGGAGGGCCTATACTATGAGGAGGAAGGCGAGGAAGACCAGCGCACGAGTTTGTTCTCTGCATCCTTGGTGGCGCAGGCCCCGGATTGGCAGGACCTAAATGCCGAAAGTCCAGAAGAGGCCGTGGAGACGTATCCTTCGAGGCCTTCGCCGCCAGATGACATTGGGATCTACAACACGGTCATCAGGAACGCAGCAACAGCCTTTGGGGTGAAACTGGAGGAAGAAAAACCAAAGGCCTGCTTCCTCTTAGAGATCCTGCTCCCCACTCAAACAAGGAGCCAATTCCTGCCCATGCTACGAAGTGTCCTGAACCAGGGGAGGTAGGCATTCAAAGAACCAGCAAGCTACAGGTCTGTCACACCTAGGACAGATAAGAAATACAAACACTTATCTAAGGACCGTACCTACTTCCAGGGATCCGTCACAGCTGACTCAATCATTGCAGCAACAGCCAGGAAGAGGGCCAACGTTCCCACAAACTCTGGGCCACCACCAGACAAAGAAAGTAAAAGGATAGACCGCACTGGCAGAAAATTAGAGAGGAATGCAGCAGTACATTGCCTCATTGCTAAATCTAATGCCCTACTCAACAGACACACGTACCAGCACTGGGACGAGGTCGGACAGCTGCTCAAACACCTCCCTGAGCAATACCAACAAAGGGCAGCACACCTGGTGGAGGAAGGCAAAAATATAGCAAACTCATGCCTAAAATCAGCCTTGGATGCGGCAGATACATCCAGCAGGATCATGATGATTGGGGTCACAGAAAGAAGGTATGCCTGGCTGAGAATCTCAGGCTTCAAGCCGGAAGTACAGAATAACATCCTGAACACCCCCTTCAATGGAGAAACCCTTTTCGGAGCACCGGTGGATGAGAAACTCACCCAACTGAAAAAAGAAAATGAGACTGCAAGGTCCATGGGGGCCTTGCAATTCAGAGGGATGAGAAGAGGTACCCCGACACGAAGACCTAACGGAAGAGGGGGAAAGCAGCCAGGAACGTCACATCAGACATTCCAGCAGACCTACCAGGGCGACAATCACGCACAGCAGGGCCAGCAAAAACAATCCTGGCAATACCAGCCACGGGGCCAGTCCTTTCGCGGGAGAGCGAATGGACGAGGGCAAACAAGAAGAGGGGGCCAGCAACCCACCTCAAAGTGACTCCGCAACACCAAGCGTGCCCATCCACACAGCACCTCTATGGGAGGGGCACAACAAAGTCAACAAAAAGAGGTTACACGGACTAAAGATGAACGAATATGTAACACCAGTAGGAGGCAGACTAAAACACTTCTTCCAGGAATGGAGGAAAATAGCTACAGACAAATGGATACTAAACATCATACAGTTCAGATACTGCATAGAACTGGAACAGAAACCATCAAACAGGAAACGAAAAAGAAAGGCGTGCTCAGCAAAAGAACTAGCGCTACTCCTAGAGGAAGCACAAGAACTCCTCCACAAGGAGGCCATAGAAACAGTACCATTCCAAGAAAGAAACAAGGGAGTGTACTCAAACTACTTCCTAGTACCAAAAGTGGACGAAACATTAAAACCCATCCTGGATCTGCGGTTCCTAAACCAATACATAAGGACATAAAAATTCAAAATGACTTCCCTACAAGAGGTCATGCCTCAGATAAGGGACGGAGACTTTATATCCACCATAGACCTCAAAGACTCCTACCTACACATACCCATGAACAGACAACACAAACATCTACTGAGATTTGCTATCGACAAAGCACACTACCAGTTCACAGCCCTGGCCTTCGGACTAAAATCCGCACCAAGGGTGTTCACCAAATGTCTCACTGACGTTGCAGCGCACCTACGGAGGGAAGGGATTCACGTATACCCCTACCTCGACGACTGGCTAATAAAAGCAAGTTCCTACAAACAATGCAAATTACGTGTGCAGCAGGTCACAGAAACGCTGACAGATTTAGGATTCTCAATACACTGGGGAAAATCCTCAATGGAACCAGAACAAGTGAAGATCTTCCTGGGCGCACAGATCAACACCATTCAGAGCAAGGTGTTCCACAGGGACAAGAGAACACTTGCAGGAGACACGTCAGTACCAGAAGGGGCGAGTGAGGACAGTGAGCAAAATCATGGGGATGATGGCATCCTGCATACACCTGGTCCCCAATATACGACTCCACATGAGACCATTCCAGGAATGGCTCCAACAACAATGGTCACAAGCTACAGGGAGTTGGGTAGATCCAATGGTTGTAACGCACGCAGTGCAGGAGGAGATAACGTGGTGGAACAAGGAGAACATACCAATCGGGAGGTCTTTAACACCACCAAACTCAACAGTGACCATCTCCACAGACGCATCCCAGAGGGAATGGGGAGCACACATGAACCAGCTCAAGGTGCGGGGTCTGTGGACTCTAACAGATGCGATCAAGCACATCAACTACCTGGAGCTAAAGACCGTGCTACTTGCCCTAAAAGCCTTCCAGAAACAACTGTACTACCAGAGAGTGTTGATATAAACCGACAACACAACTACGATGTTCTACATCAACAAACATAGAGGAACACAATCAGTCACACTATCGAACCTAGCGCAGGAGAGATGGAGATGGGCCATCCCGCTCAGAATACACCTCCTGGCCATACATCTACCAGGAAAGGACAACGTGGAGGCGGACAGGCTCAGCAGACAGACATCTGCATCCCACGAGTGGGAGCTCAATGCACAAAAAACACAAAGGCTATTCCAAAGGTGGGGGACACAAACAATAGACCTATTTGTGGAGCAGTGTGCCTCAATGGTTCGAGCGGCAGACCCTGATGTAGAAGTCTAGCCCGGGACCAGGGTTCAATTCCCCGCCTCGGCGGGTCTTGGGCTCAAAATTCCACGGACCTGATAATTCTAGCCTCGGTGCCTATTCCAATCATGGAGTCCCACTCTGCAACTCTGGGCAATAGCTTGCTTAATCTCCACAACGGCCCCCACAACGCTAAGGATGCCTGGCCTCCACCTTGGGGGTGCCCAGGAGTGGACGCCTCACAGGGAAAGCCAGGATGGGTTCCACAGCGGTATTCATACAAGCGCCTTGAGACCCTTGCGGGTGAGTAGTGCGCTATATAAGTATCAATTTACATTTGCAACACACTAAAATGCAAAATGCCGATACTTTGCATCCAGGGGAACAATCCCAGGGGAATGCCCTCTGGATAAGCTGGTCGAAAACATTTGCCTACGCTTTTCCCCCCGATACCACTGATACACAGGGTGCTCAGCAAATGCAGAACCAGCAACATGACACTGATCCTGGTGGCACCACAATGGGCCAGGCAGTCATGGTTCTCACAAATAGTGGAGATGGCACGGGGACCACCTCACAAATTCGGGGAAAGAAAGGACCTGCAAAACGGAAAGGTACTCCACCCAGAGCCAGAGAGCCTCTGCCTAGCTGCATGGCTCCTGAAGACATAGTTTTCACACCTGAGACTGCCGGAGAGCACACTGAGGGTGGTACGAGAGGCAAGAAGACCTACCACACGAAGGTGCTATGTAGCAAAATGGAAACGATTCACACAATGGTGCAGGATACCCTCTGGGTGACAGTCTGCGCTATAAAAGTACGCAATACATACATACATACATACATACATTAAGGAAAGGCTACACAAGAAGATGACAAGGAATCAACTGTGCAAAAATATTTCAAACACCTGCTAAAAGCAAACCTAAGTTCTACCTCTCTGAGAGTACACCTAGCAGCAATAGTAGCCTACACAAGAGGAGAGACAGGAAAGAGCTTCTTTACATCACAAGTAGTAAAAAGAATCCTGTAAGGAGCTAAAAGGATCGCACCACCAAAGAGGATGCCGCCACCAGCATGGAACCTTAATTTAGTCCTAACAGAGCTTATGAAGGCGCCGTTTGAGCCCATCCATGAGGCCTCACTACAATTGCTCACGATGAAGACAGCCTTCCTAGTGGCAATCCCCTCTCTACGCAGGGTAAGCGAACTGCAAGCCCTAACGCTACAAGAATCTTACATCTAAATACACAATGACAGAGTGGTGATGAGAACGGACCCACACTTTATGCCAAATGTGGTGTCAAGGTTTCACATGAACCAGACAATACAGATACCAAGCTTCTTTCAGAAACCGGCGACAAGCGCAGAGAGGGCACTGCACACTCTGGACGCTAGAAGGGCAGCAATGCGTTACATGGAAAGAACTAAGGATACAGGAACGAAGCAGTTCTTTGTGTCCTTCTCAAGCAGTTTCCTGGGTAGACCAGTAACAAAGGGTACCATCACATGATGGATCGCACAAACTATACAATTCTGCCACAAACAGGCAGGTCAAGAACCAACAGAGGTGGCACAAGCCCACTCTACCAGGAAAAAGGGAGCAACAATAGCCTTCATGGCTAACACACCCATTCATGACATCTGCCTTGCAGCAACATGGGCTTCAGTGCACACGTTCACTAAGCACTACTGTGTGGATATACAAATGAACAAGGAAGCACAAGTCAAACACAAGGTGCTTCAACATATAATCAACAACCAATGCTCATCTTCCACCCAGCCGCCACAGACATAAACCGCTACAAAGTCTATGCACAGCATAGTGAATCCAGAAAGATTCACGCTGCAAAACGAATAGTTTCTTACCTGTCGGTGTAGTTTTGCAGCTTGAAGATCTTTCTGGATTCACTAGCGAACCCACCCACCTCCGCCAGAAAGATGAGGCAGGAGAAGAAGGTGGAAATACAAGGACAATATACAATCGAAAAACCTTAAGAGACAAGGTGTAAAATCATTTACTTGAGGAAAAACTTGAAATCATTGCCAAAGGATTCGCCAACATAACACAAAAACCAGAAAAAAAAGAATCCGAAGATCTCGCCCAAAGGTGGGAGCTTCCGCAGGAAGCATGCCGACGTCACAGGAAGTACACCAGAAGGTGGGACGTCGACGCCCACCTGGGCTACAAAAAAAAAAAAAAGAGAGAAAAGGCTACTATTCCGGACCCAACCACTAGACAGCCGAATAATGCACAGCATAGTGAATCCGGAAAGATCTTCAAGGTGCAAAACTACACCGACAGGTAAGAAACTATTCGTTTTTAAGTGCTGTTCTTTTAAATACTGTGTATTTTGTCTTATGGCTTGTAAGGACTGAATTAGGGTGACTCGTTAATATTAAAAAGGGATGGTTTAGGCCAATCAAAAAGGTTATTTTGACCCGTCAGAATGGCAGTTTAAAAACTGTCCACCAGGCTGCAGGGGCAGGCGTGGAGCCACGTTTTACACTATCACTATAGCAGTGGCACAATTTACGCTGCAGGTTCACTAATGACATTTAACTTGCTAGCCCTAGGTGTGAGAAAGTGCCATCTTTCTTGGATAGATATGCCCCTACTTTTTACTGAATTTCTGATGTGCTTTGACTGAGTGTGCCCTGGGCTCCTGCCAACCAGGTGCCCAGGGCCTGTGCTCCTTCCCTACAACTGTGTTGAAACGAAAACCCAATTGGAATCTCTGGCCACCTGTCAGCCCCTAGTAATTGGTACCCTAGGTACCCAGGGCATGGTGATCAGAGAAGGCCCCTAAGGGCTGCAGCACTTTGGGTATCGGGACCCTAAAGGTGGCACAATGACACCCACACACTGCCTTTGCAGGCTGAGTGTCTAAGTGCAGAACTAAACAGAGTCGACATGGCACACACCCCTGTGTGCCATGTCCACAAGCTCCCTGCCCTGGCATCCATCAGTCACCCCTCAAGCTGGGTGCTCTATGTGAGTGGTGTGGGCGCAGGTGCATGAGCCCTGTGCCCCTAAAGTACCCAGGGCCATTCCTGGGCACTGTAAGTGCAGTGCTGCCATTAAGAGTATGTGGTGCTGGGAGGTCGTCATAACGAACTCCAGAGCACCATGATGGCTTCACTGAAGACTGAAGTTTGATACCAAAATTCTCAGCACATTAAACCCACACTGATGCCAGTGTGGGATTTAATGTAAAATGCACGACAGAGGGCATCTTAGAGATGCCCCCTGAAACCTAACCAACCCCCAGTGTCCTGACTGTGTGGCTGCCGAGGCTGCCACAACCAGACATGTTTCTGGACTACTGGGTCGAGAGCCTGCTGCTCTTGGGGGCCAGAAACAATGCACATCCTGGAACGAGTTGCCAGGCCTCCTCCCCCAGGGTTGGCAGGGGAAGCTTCAAAGGCATACCGCCTTGGTGAGCTTCTCGAGACCACTTGCTGTACTCAGCAACTGGCCCCCACTGGGTCTGACCCCCACTCGAGCGGGAAGAACGGCGGGAAAACCTAAGTGAGGAAAGGGGGTGTGCCCGCCTATGCCAACCCCACCCCTCGGGTAGGAGAAGCGAGGTGAAGCACGACTCCGGGCTCCGGCCATCTTGAAGATGGAGAGCCTTGCCCAATCACAGCTAGGCTCCTGCCCCCCTCCCACAGGAGAGGAGCAGGCTAGAGGGTGTACCCACCCCAGGGCAGAGACCCATGAGTCCCTGCCCTTGCCATACCTGTAACGCCCCTAAATTTAGTATTTAGGGGCACCCTGGACCGTCCTTCCTCAGATCCCGATTGCAAGAAGAACAAGAAACAAGAAGACCTGCCGTGCAGCTGCTAACAAAAGTACGACGCCCACTAACTTGGCCCCAGAACCCTACAGGCCTGTTGATCCTTGAACCTGCTCCTGCGAAACTCCGGCGTCTCCTGCGGACAGCAACCTCGAAAACCCCAGAGGACCTGCCTGGTTTGACCCTTCCAAAAGACTGGGACTCCCACGAGCAGTGGTTCTGCTCCAACAGCAATACCCCTGGTGCCAGCGAGGAACCGTGACTCCAGCCCACTCTGCACTCGCCAAGCCCGACCTGTGCCTGAGTGATCCAAGACCACGAGGACGTTCGCCCGGCGACTGGGGCCCGAAGTCCAGTTCCCAAAGACCCTCCTCCACAACCCAGACGACGCCTGCAGCCTCAGAACCCGGGACCCCTCCAACCGTGACGAGCTGAAGATAAGATTTCCCAACACCAAACGACACCCCTGCACCCGGCGCCCCACAGCCCCCTGTGCCTTACTTTGGAGTACCTACCTCTTCTCCAACATCCCAACTTACCTCTCGAAGTGGTGGTCGCACCTGAAGAATCTCCGTCCCAAGCCTGCAGTCTTTGTTCACTTTTTAACTTTCCCATTGGATAAAATTGAGTGCCCGACGGCTCAAAAGCACACTGCACCCAGCAGCCCGAGTGCCGCTGGAAGTGCAACTACTACCCTACTCTACTTCTCCACTTGCCCTGAGTAAGTGACCAGGAGCTCAACTCCCACAGCCACGTGGCATGCTTGCTTGCAGCCACCAACCACAGGCCCCCTAGCCTCCTTTGGATTGCATTGGGCCTACTCTCTCTGCACCCAGCTGACCCTGTACCGCTGAGGGTGTAACAACTGTACATTTCGGACTCTGGGAGACCCCGGAGTCTATGCCCAGAACCTTAACTCTGCCAGTCGAGTACTTACCTAAAAACCAATAACACACTATCTGAAAGAGACACGTTAGTGATAGATTCCTTACCTTAGAATATCCCCAGGCGTCAGACTGGATCCGGAAATTTTTGCGTAGCAATACCCCTGCGCATCGGTAGGCGTCGTCTCCGGGCCCGTCGTCGGCAGCGCCGGAATGATGTCGTCGGAGTACTTAGACGCCGTCCATGCGCGCTGACGTCAGTTCTTCTTTTTTCCGCGCCAGCTAGCGCAGATCCGGAGAAGCTCTACCCCCAGTCAATTTTTGACTGAACTTTTTGATCTTTTGATTACTCTTTTTCTTCGAGTCTTCGACTCTATCGGTGCCGGTAGGGATGCCCGGGTTCAAGCCCTGCTCGAAGTGCGATCAACTGATGTCGGTCACGGACCCCCATCGCCGGTGCCTGAAGTGCTTAGGCCTCGACCATGACGATCGAACCTGCTCCGACTGCCGGTCCCTGACATCGAAGGCTAGGCGGGAGCGGTCCCGCAAGCGACTCGAGCTGAGGCAGTCGGCCCCGCGCCGCTCCAGGCCCCGGTCCCGGTCCCGGTCCCACGGGAGGTCGAGGGACAGGTCGCGAGGTCGGAGTCATCGAAGCTCCTGGAGTGGACACCGGTCGTCAAGTCCTCAGGTAAGAGGCATGAGAGGTCGGAGCGACGTCATTGTTCCTCCGACCCACCCCGACGCTCGCACGATGGGGCCGGGGGCTCGGGCGACACCGCCCACGTGGCTCCGCAGGAGTCGCAAGCGTCGCCGCCTGCCCCACACCTTCGGGTCCCTGGGCACGGCGCGGCGCCGGAGGAGATCGAGCGGTACCTCATGGCCATGAGGACCCTCTCTCCTCAGTCGGTTCCCGTGACGCCTTCGGGCCCAACGGTTCCGTCTGGAGGTCCTAACGGGTCGGGTGCTGCGACCCGACGCCGCCGGCGACTTCGGTCTCGGCGCCGCAGGACCTCACCGGATCCGGCTCCGGATCCGGGACTTCTTCGGTCGACCTTACGACCTCATCGGCGGCGTCCCCACAGGTGTCGCCCCCGGCGCCCATTGTGGGTGCTGTCCCCAATGTCTCCTGCGGTCCGACTCAGGCGTTAGAACGGCGCCGCTGGGCGCCGATTCCGTCGGCCTTTGGAGATTTTTATCTCCATGAGGAGGCCCTGTCTACTAATCCTGGTTTACAGGACACAGGTGACGAGGAGGATTGGGAGGGGTCCGAGGACCCTCTGGCACGGGAGTGCCAGTCTCAACAGGACTGGACATATGAGCTTGGGGAGGCCAGTGGTATTGACACATCGCCAGACACTGGATTTGTCTCCCCTCCGACTGTGGCTTCGGAGGAGGGATCTAGATATAGCGTAGTGTTGACGAAGGCAGCCAAGGCCTTAACCCTTGAGCTCCCCGTCGCGGCCGTGAGGACTAACCTCCTCACTGAGGTCCTCGAACCGCAGTCAAGCTCGGCCGAGCCTCTGCTGCCGTTCAATGAGGCCTTGTGTGACGTTCTTGTGGTCACTTGGTCCAAGCCCGCCACAGGTCCGCCTGTGGATAGGAACGTGGCCAGACGCTACCGCCCCGCCCCGGGCGACCCATGCTTTTTGTCCACCCATCCCACCCCGAGAGCCTGGTCATCCAGGCCTCCAATTCCCAGACCGCATTCCCATCGGCCGCGCCCGACAGGGAATCCAAGAGATGTGAACAGTTCGGGAAGAAAGTATTCTCGTCTGTTAGCCTAGGGCTAAGGTCTGTTAATACCGCCTGTCTCTTGGGCCGCTACACCCACACTTTGTGGGACACGGTTGCGGACGTGCTGCCACAATGCCCGGAGGAGGTCCGGGCTAAACTCACCCAAACCCTTGCGGAGGGACGAGATGCAGCACGTTATTCCATCCGGTGTGGGCTGGATACAACAGACTCACTGGGCAGGGCAATGGCAACGACGGTGGCGGTTCGACGCCGATGTCCAGGCCACTCTGCTGGACATGCCGTTCGATGGCAGTCGCCTCTTCGGCGACAAGGCAGACCATGCGCTGGAACGTTTCAAGGACTCCAGGGCTACGGCCAAGTCCTTGGGCCTCTCGGCCCCACGCCAGCAATCAGGTGCCTTTCGCTCCTTTCGTGGCCACGGAATGGGCGTCCCCACACGTGCTGCCAGCCACGCGCCTCAGAATGTTCAACAGCGCGGTGGCGGCCGTGGAAACCGCCGTGGCGGCGGTCGGGGACAACGGCGAGGCCAGTCCACACCTCCCTCCACAGCACCCGCCTCAAAACCTTCCTAGTCCGAGTTTTCAGGCCCATGTGACGCCTGTGGGAGGCAGGGTTCGCCATCACCTCCTCCACTGGCGCACTATCACATCGGACAGGTGGGTGCTGCAGATCGTCCGAAGGGGCTACTCCCTCCCCTTCGAGGCAACCCCTCCATCCATGCCACCGCAATGCCACCGCGTGTCGGGGGATCACTTGCAACTTCTGCAAGAGGAAATCACGGCCCTCTTGGCCAAGGGGGCCATCGAGCGCGTTCCTGGGCCAGAAGTAGGGTGTGGATGTTACTCCCACTATTTTCTGGTACCCAAGAAGGGCAAAGGGGGCCTACGCCCTATCTTGGACCTACGGAACGTCAACGGCTTCCTCCGGAAGGAGAAGTTCAAGATGCTGACTTTGGCTCAGGTCTTAGCTGCCCTAGACCCTGGAGACTGGCTGGTAGCGTTGGACTTGCAGGACGCTTATTTCCATATCCCCGTCCTGCCGGCCCACCGGCGCTACCTGCGGTTCACGGTAGGCCATGAGCACTTTCAGTTCACCGTGCTCCCCTTCGGCCTTACCAGCGCCCCACGGGTGTACACGAAGGTGATGGCGGTGGTCGCAGCTCATCTGCGCAGGGTAGGGGTGCCAGTCTTTCCCTACCTAGACTACTGGTTGTTGAAGGCGGGCTCGCCCCAGACTGTCGTCCACCACCTCCAGACTACGGCCGACCTCCTGCACTTGCTGGGGTTCTCCATCAATGTGCCGAAGTCACACCTGCGCCCCTCTCAGAAGCTCCTCTTCATCGGAGCGGTTCTCGACTCAGCGCAGTTTCGGGTTTGAATTTGAATTTAAAATTATTTATATAGCGCACGTTCACCAGCGGTTTCATGGCGCTACAACTGACGGGTATTAGGGCGGGAATGGCAGAAAGTGAGTTAAAGAAATCTAGTAGGCTAATTAAAAGATTTAATAAACAGGTGAGCTTTGAGCTGTTTCCGGAATTGCGGATAGAGAGTTAAAGCTCTAAGCTCTGGAGGCAGGGAATTCCAAAAAAGTGGAGCAAGGGTTGCAAATTTCGATCCTCCCCATTTCTTCCTCCAGAACCGCGGGACTGCGAGAAGGGATTGAGTGGATGAACGCAATTCCCTAGAAGGTACGTAGGGGATGATCTCAGAGGAGATAAAGTCCGGTGCCGCGCCCAGTCGTGCTAGAAAGGTGATAGAGGCAAGCTTAAACTGGACGCGTTCACGAACTGGGAGCCAATGTAGCGACTTGAGGAGAGAAGTGACATGGTGGAATTTTGGCAATTTAAACACCAGGCGCGCCGCCTGGTTCTGGATCTGTTGCAAACGCCTTAAACTATATGCAGGTATACTTGCATATAGGGCGTTGCCGTAATCCAGGTGGGAGATGACCATTGCCAGGGTAATCAGTTTCAGAGCATCAAAAGAAAAGAAACGGGACACCTTGCGTATAGTACGCAGTGAGAGAAAGGAAGAAGACACCACAGAACTAACCTGGGAGTGAAGGGTGAGCTGGGAGTTCTGTTTAATGCCTAATGTTTTTACTGAGGTGGAGGGGACAGGGGGAGAACCTAGGGAAGGGGGCCAAAACAAAGATGACCAGGGACTGGATGAGCCACCCGTCAACACCAGCTCAGTCTTGTCTGGGTTGAGTTTCAGATGGTTGTGGTTCATCCAGTCCCGGATATGAATCATAATAGATTGAAAATTAAGAACAGAAGCAGGGGAAGAAGACAGATTAAAGACAAGTTGGAGGTCATCCGCATAATTGTATACGGTGACCTCCATTTGCTGCAGTGAAAAAATAAGAGGGGCGATGTAAAGATTAAACAGAAGAGGTGAAAGGGAAGAGCCTTGGGGGACCCCGCACTGAACTTTCCGGAAGTCCGCAGAAAAATCACCCAGGCGAACCGCCTGGGTGCGGTCCCTCAGGAAGGATATATGATGTTACAACGCGGACTTTTACTCCGCATACCGTTACAACGCGGTTTTTACAACGCGGATACTGTAACAACGCATGTATTTACAACGCATTTTTTTACAACGCAGGTACCTTTACAACGCAGACCATTACAACGTAAGTATTGGTAAGTATATGTTAATATTAATAATATAATAGTAACTTAATTTTAAAAATATAATTTAATGTAATTTTAAATAATTTAATTTCCGTTAATTATTTTAAATTTAAATTAATATTACTTTATTTTTACCATGTACCCCTGTACCCCAGAAACTGAAAACTGACCCTAAACCCCAAAAATAAATTAAAGTAATTTTATGAAATATAATTTAAATTAATTATTGAAAATTAAAAAAAATATAACTTTATTTTTACCCTGTACCCCTGTACCCCAAAAACTCAAAACTGACCCTCAACCCCAAAAATAATGCAATGTAATTTAATTTAATTTATTTACTATTAAATAATTTAATTTAAAATTAAATTTAATTTATTTTTACCCTGTACCCCAAAAACTAAAAACTGACCCTGAACCCTAAAAATACCCCTTTACCCAAAAACTAAAAACTGACCATGAACCCTAAAAATACCCCTTTACCCAAAAACTAAAAACTGACCCTGAACCCTAAAAATACCCCTTTACCCAAAAACTGAAAACTGACCCTGAACCCTAAAAATACCCCTTTACCCCAAAACTGAAAACTGACCCTGAACCCTAATAAAAAGCCTTTACCCAAAAACTGAAAACTGACCCTGAACCCTAAAAATACCCCTTTACCCAAAAACTGAAAACTGACCCTGAACCCTAAAAATACCCCTTTACCCAAAAACTGAAAACTGACCCTGAACCCTAAAAATACCCCTTTACCCAAAAACTGAAAACTGACCCTGAACCCTAAAAATACCCCTTTACCCAAAAACTGAATACTGACCCTGAACCCTAAAAATACCCCTTTACCCAAAAACTGAAAACTGACCCTGAACCCTAAAAATACCCCTTTACCCAAAAACTGAAAACGGACCCTGAACCCTAAAAATACCCCTTTACCCAAAAACTGAAAACTGACCCTGAACCCTAAAAATACCCCTTTACCCCAAAACTGAAAACTGACCCTGAACCCTAAAAATACCCCTTTACCCAAAAACTGAAAACTGACCCTGAACCCTAAAAATACCCCTTTACCCCAAAACTGAAAACTGACCCTGAACCCTAAAAATACCCCTTTACCCCAAAACTGAAAACTGACCCTGAACCCTAAAAATACCCCTTTACCCAAAAACTGAAAACTGACCCTGAACCCTAAAAATACCCCTTTACCCCAAAACTGAAAACTGACCCTGAACCCTAAAAAAAAACCCTTTACCCCAAAACTGAAAACTGACCCTGAACCCTAAAAATACCCCTTTACCCAAAAACTGAAAACTGACCCTGAACCCTAAAAATACCCCTTTACCCAAAAACTGAAAACTGACCCTGAACCCTAAAAATACCCCTTTACCCAAAAACTGAAAACTGACCCTGAACCCTAAAAATACCCCTTTACCCAAAAACTGAAAACTGACCCTGAACCCTAAAAATACCCCTTTACCCAAAAACTGAAAACTGACCCTGAACCCTAAAAATACCCCTTTACCCCAAAACTGAAAACTGTCCCTGAACACTAAAAATACCCCTTTACCCTAAAACCCAAAACTGACCCTAACCCCTAAAAATACCCCTTTACCCCAAACATATAACATTTAAAAAATAACTATATACTTACCAATACTTACGTTGTAATGGTATGCGTTGTAAAGGTACCTGCGTTGTAAAAAAATGCGTTGTAAAAACATGAGTTGTAACAGTATCCGCGTTGTAATGGATGCGTTGTAACAGTAGTGCGTTGTAAAAAATGCGTTGTAACAGGTGCACACCCTCAGGAAGGAGGATAGCCATACCAGGGCGGTATCCCCGATCCCTGCCGCCTTGACATGGGAAAGTAAGATGGTATGATCAACCGTGTCAAAGGCGGCTGAGAGATCGAGGAGGACCAAAGCCTGGGTCTGGTTAGTATCCATTCCCTCCCTGAGGTTGTCAAGGACCGAAAGTACTACGGACTCCGTAGAGTGTGCGGGGCGGAAACCGGCCTGGCGGGGGGCTAAAACCCCATACATCTCCACAAAAGAGCTCAAGGCGCAGGTGACATGGCGCTCAAGCACTTTTGCCAAGAATGGCAGGAGGGAGATGGGGCGATAGTTAGCGGGGACTGAGGGTTCTGAGCCCGGCTTCTTCAGGATGGGGACAATAACTGCGGTTTTAAATGGGGTGGGTACAACACCCTGAGAGAGAGAGCTATTGAGGAGGTGAAGGGGGGGGGGGGGTTCTGGACAAGTGGAAAAAATGTGACGGAGGATGTGGGCAGGACAAGGATCTAAAGGGGAGCCGGATTTGACAAGGGGGATTATTGAAATCAGGGATTCTCTGGTCAAGGGAGGAAGGGCACCAAGTTGTCCCTTGGGGGGAGGACACTGAGGATCCACAAAAGTAGGAGAAGGAAGAGAAATGTTGGCTTTGATGGTGGCGATTTTTTGAATAAAGAAGTTGTTTAGGGAGTGACAGAGTTCCTGAGAAGGAGTGGGCTTCAGGGTAGTTCTGTCAGAGAATGCCAGGTTGTGCACTATCGAGAAAATTTCCCTCCATTGGTTCTCAGCTGCGAGGACTTTAGAGGAGAAATAAGCTGTTTTAGCCACCAAGATAGCCTTTTTATATTGAGTCAAGATGTTAATGAACTCTGATCGAAGTAAGGGGCAGTAGTTTCTCCTCCAGGCACGCTCCGCTCGGCGTACCGCTAGTTTGGTGGTCTTGAGATCTTCGTTGAACCACAGGTTTGCATCCTTCTCCCGCTTTGAGGTGACCCGCTTCAGAGGGGCAATGGAGTCACAGCCTGAGGAAAGCCATTGATCAATGGACGTGACCTGGAAGAGAGTGGATAAACCTTGTAGGGAGGGGCAGGAAGCAGTGAGTAAGTCAGATAAATTGTCGGGGTCTACTCGCCCCCAAGCACGAACCCAGATATTCTTAGGAAGTGGGGGCTTACCCGGGGGATGGATAGGAAGGGCAAATGAGATCAGATGATGATCCGACTACGTGCAGGGTGAGATGGATATGGATTTTACGGAACAATTCAAAGACCAAATCTGGTCTAAGATATGACCTTTAACATGGGTAGGGGAGTGAATGTGAGATATAAAATTAAGAGATTGAAGGGTGTCTGAAAAATCTTTTGAAGAGGGGCATTCTGCAGGGTCTGACGGCCAAAAATTGAAATCCCCCAACAGCAAAATAGAGGAGTTATTGACCGTAATTGTGGCCAATACTTCCAAAAAATTAGGGAGAAACAATAAAGGGGATTGAGGGGGACGATAGATGAGTATGCAGGTGAGAGGGGGCGTAATAGAAGTGGTACGGATGGCAAGGTACTCTGTAGTGGCAATATCTGGCAGGGAGAGATTTTGAAAAGGGAAGCCGGCTCGGGCGATGACCGCTACGCCGCCCCCAGCCCTACCATTAGGGCGATCCGCACGTAAAGCATAATAGGGGGCTGGGAGGGTGGCCAATAAAACGGGGAGAGAGTCTTCGCAAAACCAGGTTTCTGTTAAAAAGAGAAGGTCTGGTGCATGAAGGTCCAGCAGTACCGATAGTTCGTGCGAATGGGCTACTGCGGACCGGGTGTTCAAATAATAAGCTGAAAGGGCTTTAGTGGTTCCAAGGGTGACATCATCACCAAGGGGGTTAGGGGGAATGTGATGAGGGGGAGGGGTAACAGAAGAAAGGACCGGAGATAGACCAAGGGAGGTAATGCGGGAGCAGGTAGTGGCAGCTAGAGACCATGAGCCCTGGAAGCAGCGGAGTTGGGCGGGGGTATAGGTGATGAATGGGGCAGAATGACGTGCCCCTAGCCCCGGTCGGCCGCAGACGGGCTTGACTTGTGCGCGACTTCGGCGCGAAGTCGGCGCTCCCGCTGCGCTCGTCCGCTGCGCTTGCTCCAGGTCGTCATTTATGTCTAGTTGCCGTGAGCCACTAGACCGCTGACCTGCATGGTGGAGAGGCAGGGCGGAAGTGGTGCAGGACCAGGCAGGAAGTGTCGCTCATGGGCTGACCCTCCGCTCAAACGGCACACAGCCGGGGCGGACCGGGGTCGGGAGCGAAGAAAATGAAGGCAAGTTGGAATCAGTTGCCAATATTCTAAATCAAAGTGCAGGTGCGATGCTTTTAGTCCGCATAGAACAATTTTAAAAACACACAGAATGCGCGATGCTTTTAGTCAGCATAGAACAGTTTTAAAACACACATAGTGCGCGATGCTTTTAGTCAGCATAGAACAGTTTTAAAACACACAGAGTGCGCAACACAGCTATCAATCAGCTGGGTTGTGCAATTTTAAAAAGTAAATGTATTCAGCGTGAGAGCGCGCCAATAGCCTGCCCACCGCTGTAGTCTGCCGTAGTTGCCGTATATCCCGAACAGCGGGTTCGGGATATACAGGCTCTGATTCCCATCTTCCAGCCGTTATCCCGAGTCTCGGTCAGGTTGACGCTGCGGCTTCTGGGGCTGATGGCCTCCTGCATCCTTCTGGTGCATCACGCCAGGTGGCAGATGCGGGTTTTGCAGTGGGACCTGAAGTTTCAGTGGGCCCAGCATCAGGGCAACCTGTCCAATCATGTCTTGATCTCGGAGGGCACTGCGAAGCAGCTGCAGTGGTGGCTCACGGACCGCGACTGGGTCAGTGGCAGATCCCTCTCCCTACCCCACCCGGAGCACGTGGTTGTGACGGACGCGTCCCTCAAGGGCTGGGGTGGCCATATGGGAGAGGCAGAGATCAGAGGCCTCTGGTCTCCGGCGTAGTCCCGGCTCCATATCAACATGTTGGAGCTGCGGGCGATTCGTCTAGCACTGAAGGCATTCCTCCCCTCTGTCCGGGGGCGTGTGGTGCAAGTGTTCACCGACAACACCACCGCCATGTGGCACTGCAACAAACAAGGCGGAGTGGGGTTGTGGACCCTATGCCAGAAGGCTCTGCGCCTCTGGAAGTGGCTGGAACATCAGGGCGTGACCCTGGTGGTTCAACACCTGGCAGGCTCTCTGAATGCCAGGGCGGACGAACTCAGCCGTCGGTGCATGATGGATCACGAATGGCGTCTGAACTCGGACGTGGCGCAAGGTCTCTTTCAGCAATGGGGAGAGCCTTGGTTAGATCTATTCGCCACAGAAGAGAACGCGCAATGTCATCAGTTCTGCGCGTTGGAATTTCCAAGGCGGCACTCGCTCTGAGACGCTGTTCGTCGCTAGTGGAGTTGCGGTCTATTGTACGCCTTTCCGCCTATACCACTTCTGCCCAGAGTGCTGAAGAAGATCAGGCGCGACCGGGCCCAGGTCATCCTTGTGGCTCCGGACTGGGCACGAAGATACTGGTATCCCGAGCTACTCAGCATGTCAGTCGATCCCCCGATTCGTCTGCCTCTTCGGGAGGACCTTCTGTCACAGCAGCAGGGGACGGTCCTGCACCCGAACCTGTCCAGTCTCCACCTACAAGCTTGGAGATTGAGCGGCCGCAGTTGAGGCCATTTGACTTGCCTCCTGAAGTCTGTGATATCATTCTGGCAGCCAGGCGTCCCTCCACAAAGTCGGTATACGCCTGCAGGTGGAACAGATTTGTGGCATGGTGCACAGCAAAGGCTGTGGATCCTCTCTCTGCACCCCTTTCTGAAGATCTACTCTTCCTTCTTTCCCTTGCCCAGCAGGGCTCTGCTCTGGGCACTCTTAAAGGGTACCTTTCTGCTCTTTCCGCCTTCTTAAGGCTGCCTGATCAGCCTTCCTTATTCAAGTCCCCCATTGTAAGTAGATTTCTGAAGGGCATCACACACATGTTCCCTCCTGTTCCCTTTGTGATGCCCCAGTGGGACTTGAATCTTGTTCTCACTTATCTGATGTGTGCTCCCTTTGAGCCACTCCATAACTGCCCTCTCCGTCTTCTCACATTGAAGACTGCTTTCCTGGTCGCCATCACCGCTGCCAGGAGGGTGAGTGAGCTCCAGGCTCTTTCTTCTACTCCACCTTTCCTATCTGTTCATCCAGACAAGGTGGTGTTGCGTACACGACCTTCCTTTCTGCCCAAGGTTGTCACAGCCTTCCACATCGGGCAGTCCATTACTTTGCCCACCTTCTTTCCGCCTCCGCATCCCTCGAAAGAGGAAGAGAGGCTCCACCGTCTGGATCCAAAACGTGCGCTCTCCTATTACCTAGATCGCACATGCCAATTCCGGGTGGATGACCAACTCTTTGTTGGTTACGTAGGAGCGAAGAAAGGAAAGGCAGTACACAAGAGGACCATTTCGCGGTGGATCATCTTGTGTATTCAGGCATGTTACTAAATGGCGAAAAAGGAGCCTCCTGCTGGATTGCGGGCTCATTCCACTCGTGCCACGGCAACAACAACTGCCCTGGGCCGGGGAGTCCCCTTACAGGACATTTGCCAGGCGGCGACGTGGGCCTCACTGCACACGTTCGCAAGGCACTACTGCCTGGACAGTCAAGTCGGGAGGGATGGCTTCTTTGGCCGTTCCGTCCTCCAGGACTTTCTGGTGTGATATTGGTTCGCAGACCCACCACCGGGGTTGGTATTGCTGGGGTATCTATTCTAAGGTAAGGAATCTATCACTAACGTGTCTCTTTCAGATGCACAAGTTACTACTTGTGTAACGATATATCTGTAAGAGACATTAGTTAGTGATAGATTCCTTACCAACCCACCCATCCTCCCCGTTCTACGAACCGATATCTAGGGTTAAGGTCACCCCCTTTCAGGGCCCTAGTTTCATGGCACCAGTGTTGGTTCTATCATGGCTCTGCGTATCTGGCGCGGAAAAGCTGTGGATCAGAACTGACGTCAGCGCGCATGGGCGGCGTCTATGTACTCCGACGTCATTCCGGCGCTAACGACGCCGACGACGGACGCGGAGCCGCAGACGACGCCTACCGACGCGCAGGGGTATTGCTACGCAAAAATTTCCGGATCCAGTCTGACGCCTGGGGATATTCTAAGGTAAGGAATCTATCACTAACTAATGTCTCTTACAGATATATCGTTACACAAGTAGTAACTTGTGCTTCCTTCCATAGGTTAACATTGACTGGGTTTCTCTTGAAATTTCTTCTAAGTGTCGATTTCCGAAACTTTAAAATATTCATCTAAAATCCACCGAATAACGAATTCTGAAATAATCACATGTGATCAGGAGAGAAGCCAGTACTGAACCGCAAAAGTAATCCTAACCGTACTTAACAGTATCTTGAATTTTCTTCCATAGGAAACCATTGACTTTTTTTCTCTGAAATTTCTTGTTGATTTTTTGCAAACTAGAAATATTCCTTAAAAATCGTACCAACTACTAAAACGTAATTACTTACCTGTCTTAGGTAGAGGTCCCAGTGCTGAACTTAGGAGTCCAGTACTGGATGACAAAAGTAACGAGAACGTACTTTACCTGTGACTTGAATTTCCTCCCATAGGATAACATTGGTGGGTTTTCACTGAAAAGTTTTTGTGTCAACTTTGAAAAGACATTTATATTCTTTAAAAATCACATCTGTATCCAAAACACTTTTACTTAACTGTTTACAGCTTATGTCCCGGGACTGAATCCAGGATCCAGTTCTGTGGGTAGAAAAGTAATCCTTAAAGTAATCAACTGCATTTATGTAGAAAAAAACATTGAGCTCAATACTAAATTGTGTTTGAAATTGTGTTGCCTATTGCAACCTCTGTAACTATTGTTCTTACAAAGTCTATTGTCTTCTTGCCAAGTAAATACCTAAAGTCACTCACATTGAGAAAAGTATATTTTGATACCTGTTGGTTCTAAAATAAAACAACTATATCTTTTGATATAAAACAATTGGCCTAGAGTTCAGTTCTTGTGTGTGAAACCTTTGGCTGACTGAGTGTGTACAACAGATGCTTTACACTGCTCTCTGGTACTGCCTTACTGCTAGACTAAGCTACCACTTTAGAGAGTAAGGTCATATCTGACTTTAACCTCTGTTATACCTCTGTAGACTGGGGACTCTATACACACCGTGCCTTACTTTGGTCCAGTATATATAGAGCCACTTGCTTACACTAGGTGCACATGGTACCATATACCTGGTACGTATAGATAAGTTAAATATGCCAATCAGGATTGTGGCCAATATGACATGTTTTTGGGATCAGAGTGCCTGCACTGGGGCCTGGTTGACTGGTTCAGAGTACAAAGTCGAAAACCAGCATCCTCTGCCCAACAAATGTGGATAATCGTTTAGAAGAGGCCCTTTACTTCTCAAATGACTGAGGGGGAGGAGTGCGTGGAAAGTTAGAGCAGAGGATTGAGTGACCAGGACTGGGAGTCGGGGTAAGAGGAGTGGAAGGAAGTTGGAAGTGTGGATGTATGTGAAGGAGGTGGTAGAGTGGGAATAAAAGGGAAGAGGTGTGGGATAGGATACTTGGTAGGATACTGAATGGGGAACTAAAAGGGAGTGGAAGTAGATACTAGGGTATGGAAGAAGAGAGACAGAATGAGTTGATGCGGGAGGCTGAGTGGAGATTGGTAGAATAGAATCCTAGAGAGGGTTGAGGGTCAAAAGGGAGGGGACCCGGGTGAGGAACATGTGGAGGGAACGGAGAAGGTGGGAAGGGAGTGGTGATGGGGAAGAGAGGAAGTCAGAGGGGGGAAGGAATAGGAGTGTCAAACCCCAACACTGGAGCGAAACACACAATATAAAACATTAGGCTTGTTGAGTTAAGTGTGATCTAAAAAGGTGTGCCTTCATGTGTTTATGGAAAAACAGAGTGGGATCGGTCCTCCAGTTCAGAAGAGAGCGTTCCAAAACCCAGGACTGAGGAAAAGACTGCTCTGTTTCATCTGAAATTGATAAGGAGGTAGACCTCCCCGCATTTGGACTCTGCATTAGCAGAGTACCAAAAGAACAAGATACTTACCTTCATTTACTATGCATCTGTAAGAGACATATATTAGTTATAGATTCCTTACCTTTGAATTTCCCCCAAGCATCAGACTTGATCCGGAGAATTGTTCTTCAGCAATACATCTACGCATCGGTCAACTCTGTGTCTGTCGGCGGCGTTGTGGTCGCCGGGATGACGTTGTGTGCCTACTTAGATTCTGCCCCTGCGCGCTGACGATGGTTCTGACACAACTTTCCACGCCAGAAGCGCAGAGCCATGAAAGACATTGATCACTGGTGCCCAAAACTAGGGCCCTGAAAGGAAGTCCCTTACCCTAGAATTCAGTTCGCAGAACGGGGGAGGATGGGTGGGGCGGTAATGAATCTATAACTAATTTACATCTCTTACAGATACATTGTTACAGAAGATAAGTAACTTGTTTATTCAGAAGAGACTAGTTATAGATTCCTTATCTTAGAATAGATACCCAAGCAATACCAGCCCTGGAGCAGGGTATGCAAACCAAGTTCACACCAGAAAATCCTGTAGGACAGAACAAGCAAAGTAGCCGTCCCTCTGGACTTTACTAACCAGGAAGTAATGTCTGGTGAACGCAAGCATAGAAGCGCAAGTGTCGGCCTGGCAGATGTCGATGAGGGGAACTCCCCTCGACAAAGCAGTTGTTGCTGCCATAGCTCTAGTGGAATGAGCCCACAGTCCCACTGAAGGTTCTTTTTTAGCTAAAGTGTAACCTATCTTGATACAAAGGACTACCCAGCGAGAGATGGTACACTTCTGCACAGCCCAACCTTTTTTTGGCACCCACATAGCCAACAAAGACTTGATCGTCCACCTGGAATTCCTTTGTGCAGTCAATGTAGAAAGACAACACACGTTTTGGGTCCAGACGGTGGAGTCTCTCCTCCTCCTTGGAAGGGTGCGGAGGTGGGTAAAAGGTGGGCAGAGTAATAGTCTGCCCGATGTGAAAGGGAGTGACTACTTTAGGCAAGAATGAGGGTCTTGTTTGGAGCACCACCTTGTCCGGATGGACTGAAAAGAAAGGAGGCTTAGAAGAAAGAGCCTGAAGCGCACTCACTCTGCGAGCAGAGGTATTGGCAACGAGAAAGGCAGTCTTCGGAGTAAGAAGCCTGAGAGGACAGTTCTGAAGAGGCTGAAAGGACGTACATAAGGTAACTCAAGACAAGGTTCAAGTCCCACTGAGGCATTATGAAAGAAGATGGAGGAAACAGATGAATAATGCCTTTAAAGAAGTGACTTACAAAAGGGGACTTCAACAAAGAGGGCTGATCTGGCAGCTGAAGAAAAGCAGAAATGGCTGCCAGGTAGCCCTTAAGAGTGCCCAGAGCAGAGGCCTGTAGGCAAAAAAAGAAGGAATTAAAGAACCTCAGAAAGAGGGGTGGAGAGGAAATCCACAGCATTTGCTGTGAACCAGGCCACAAACGTATTCCATCGACAGGTGTATGCCGTCTTAGTGGAGGGACACCTGGCTACCAAGATGACATGCCAGACTTCAGGAGGAATGTCAAAAGCTGTCAACTGTCGCCGCTCAATCTCCACGCAAGCAAATGGAGGCTGTTCAGGTTCAGGTTCAGGTGGAGGACCGCCCCTGCTGCTGCGACAGAAGATCTTCCCGAAGGAGCAGTCTGATTGGTGGATTGATGGCCGAGCTCGGGGTGCAGAATATTTATGCCCAATCCAGTGCCACAAGAATAACTTGGGACCGGTCGTGAATAACCTTCTTCAGCACTCAGGGCAGAAGTGGAACAGGCGGAAAGGTGTACAGCAGGCTGCCGCTCCACTCAACGGAAAGCGTCGCTGAGCGGGTGCCGCCTTGGAAACTCCAATGCGCAGAACTATTGATATTGTGTGTTCTCTTTGGTGGCGAACAGATGTAACCAAGACTCTCCCCACTGCTGAAAGAGACCTTGCCCCACCTCTGAGTGAAGAACCCATTTATGATCCACCAGGCTCCGACGGCTGAGTTTGTCTGCCCTGGCGTTCAGAGAACCTGCCAGGTGTTGTACCACCAGGGTAATGCCCTGATGTTCCAGCCACGTCCAAGGGCGAAGAGCCTCTTGACAAGGGGTGCACGACCCCACCCCTCCTTATTTGTTACAGTACTACATGGCAGTACTGTTGTCTGTGAATACCTGCACTCCTTTCCCCTTGAGGGAGGGAAGGAAGCAATGTCTTCAGTGGCAAGCGAATCGCCCACAGCTCCAACAAGTTGATATGGAGACAGGACTTCGCCGAAGACCAAACTCCTCTGATTTCTGCCTCCCCAGGTGGCCGCCCCATCCCAGGACTGATGCATCGGTCACCACTGTGCGGTCTGGTTGGGGAAGGGAGAGGGATCTGCCTCTGACCCAATCCTGGTTTGTTAACCACCACTGTAGTTGCTGTGCAGTCCTCTCCGAGATCTGCACTTAGTCAGAAAGATTCCCCTGATGTTACGCCTACTGGAACTTCAGGTCCCACTGCAGAGCCTGCGTCTGAACTGGGGTGGTGGAGTGGGCTAACAAATGATGATGGATTAAACCCAGATCAGTTGACTGGGTGTGAGTGTTTGATTTGCTCAAATTCTCCGTCCATTATCCCCTTTGGTATCGCTTTGTTTGCCCTAAGTTGGCAGGGTATGCCCAGACGTGGGTCCTTTGTTCACTTCGCCATTGGATTCAATCTAGCCTGGTTGATGACAGCTGATTAGCCAGAAACCGGTTCCAGGGTGCTTGTTTCCGGTACAGGAAAGACATGGCTTGGAGTTCGAGCTGGACTGTTCCCATGAGGCACAGGGTCAGACTGATTTGCATATGGCTATGTCTGTACTGGGGTGGCTGAGTGAGCTAAAGAATGATGATGGATTAAACCCAGATCAGTTGACTGGGGGTGAGTTTTTTTATTTGCTCAAATGCTACGTCAATCATCCCCTTTGGTATCCTCTTGGAAGAAGAGGCTTGGACCACAACGCTCTTGGGGGAAGGGTGTTGCGAGAAGAAAATGGGATCGACTGGAGCTGGGCAGTGGAGGCGGGCAATCGTCTGTTCCACAGGAGCCCCTGTGCTGGGCTTGGACCAAATGCCCAGAAGGACGTCCATGAGGGCTTCATTAAAGGGCAAGAGGGGTTCAGATGAGGTTGCCGCTGGTTAAAACACCTGTCCGGTTAGTCGTGACTGCCACTGTAGGGAGCTCCAGGCCCAAAACCTCGTCTGCTCTACGCACCACCATTGAATAAGAGGCTTCCTCCTCAGCCACAGCAGCAGGCGATAGCATGCCAAGGTCTGGGGAGGTATCCAGTCCACCAGGATCACCCAATTCCTCTCTCCAGTCTGGCTCTTCCAGCTGGTATGGGGGGGGGGCGCACGGCTGGCAGCGCACGGCTGGCACTGGGGGTGTTTGCACCGGGGAAGGTCGACTTGCGTCGATCCAGATCCTGGCCTGGATCCATGGGGTCCCTGCGGTGCCAGCATCGGAGGCCCAGTGCCCCTAACTGGCTCCTTGGGGCCCAATGGCGCACCAGCAGTCAGGTTGCCCAAAGATGGAATGGAGGGCTTTGTAAGATGCACGAAGCTGGGCAGGGGTCGCCCCGGCCCTCAGAAACAGGGGGAGTCGCGGAGTCGTCTCAGAATCAGGCACCGGAGACAAAGCCTTAGAGTGACGAAGCGCAGTTGACCGACGTACAGGGTTATTGCTGAAGAAAAATTCTCCGGATCCAGTCTGAATTTGAATTTGAATTTAAAAACATTTATTCAGCGCTCTTTTACCAAGCGGTTTCATGGCGCTATGTGTGATGCAGTGGACGGCAGCAGCTGGGAGAGGCTAGGCAGTGTAAGCTCGCACAAATAGGAAGGTTTTGAGATCCTTCCGGAACTGTAGATAAGAAGGCGATGTGCGGAGGGCAGCAGGAAGGGAGTTCCAGACGGCTGGAGCAAGAACAGCGAATTTCGCTCCACCAGCCTTCTGTTTTTAAAAACGGGGGGTAGCTAAAAGAGCCCTATGAGTGGAGCGAAGTTCTCTACCCGGAAGGTAGGGCTTGATAGCTGAGCATATGAACTCGGGGGCAGTGCCCGACCTAGCCTGAAAAGTGAGGCAGCCAAGTTTAAAAAGGGCGCGCTCTCTCACCGGAAGCCAGTGTAGTGCTTTGAGCAGTGGAGTGGCCCGATGGTATTTAGGTAGGCCATGAATCAGGCGGGCAGCCTGGTCCTGTACCAGCTGCAGGCAGTGGATCGCATAGGCAGGAGCCCCACTATAGATTATGTTGCCATAATCAATGCGTGAGAGTACCATAGCCAGCACGATGATTTTTAAAGCCGAGGGGGAAAAGAAACGGGAAACTTTCCTAATTATTCTAAGGGAAAAAAAACAAGAAGAGACCACTGAACCGACTTGTGAGTGAACAGAAAGTTGTGAGTTCAGGAGGATCCCAAGGGTTTTAACTTTAGGTACAGGGAGTGGAGGGACACCAAGTGACGGGGGCCAAAAGGAGGGGGACCACGGACTGCAACCACCTCCGGTCAAGACCAGCTCGGTCTTGTCCGGGTTGAGTTTGAGGTGGTTGCAGTTCATCCAGTCCTGAATGAACGTCATGACTGTCTGGACATTCTGGGCGGATGAAGGTGAGTGGGAGAGGTTGATGATTAGCTGGAGGTCATCGGCGTAATTAAACACTGTGACCTCCAGCTGCTGTAACATCAAAATAAGGGGGTAAATGTATAAATTAAACAAAAGAGGGGATAGTGATGAGCCCTGAGGGACCCCGCACTCCACCTTACGGGAGGCCGCGGTGAAGCCAGCCAGATGGACCGCTTGAGCTCTCCCGGCTAGGAAGGACTCGAGCCATGAGAAGGCCAAGCCCTCTATACCCGCCGCCCTGACACGGTTGAGGAGGATGGAGTGGTCCACCGTGTCAAAAGCGGTGGACAGATCCAGGAGGATCAGGGCTTGCGGAAGGTTGATGTCAATACCTTCACGCAGCTCGTCCATCACTGAAATCACCACCTTCTCCGTGGAGTGCAGGGGGCGGAAGCCGGCTTGGCAGGAGGAGAGGCAATGATTTGCCTCTACGTGAGTGCTCAGGGTGGTCGTGACATGGGTTTCGAGAACTTTTGCTAAATAGGGCAGAAGGGAGAAAGGGCGGTAGTTGGAGGGGGAGGATGGGTCGGCGTCAGGTTTTTTTATGATTGGAATGACAACCGCTGATTTATGTGGACTGGGGACAGTGCCATTTCTGAGCGAATCGTTAAGAAAAGTCAGGGGCGGGGTAGGGCAAGCCAGGTAGATTTCCCTAAGGATGTGGGCTGGGGCAAAATCCAGGGGGGAACCCGATTTAACCCGATGAAGCAACGGGGGAAGCGTGTCATTGGTTAACAGCGGAATAGTGTTCAGTTTAAGGGCCGTAGGGGGTGGGGAGGGATTGACAAATGTAGGGGAGGGCGGAGGAATATTGAGTTTGATTTTGACAACTTTGTTAATGAAAAACTCGTTAAGCGGGTTGCAGAGGGACTGGGAAGGGGGGATGGTGGCCGTAGCTCTGCTGGATGATGCCAGTTCATGGACAGTGGCAAAGATTTCCTTCGAGTGGGACTCTGCTGCCATTATCCTGCTCGTATAGAACTCAGTTTTGGCCTCAAGAATGCCCTTTTTATAGGTTTGTAAAACAGACAGGTAGATTGTCTTTAGTGCGGGGCAATAGGTTCTTCTCCAAGCTCGCTCGGCTCTCCTTGCAGCTAATTTCTTTTCTTTTAGGTCTGGGGTAAGCCACCGATTGGCTGCGTGGGCCCGCTTGACTGTGAGCCGCCTCAGGGGAGCGAACTCGTCACCCGCCAGGGTCAGCCAGTTGTTAATAGCGGCCAGCTGGGTAGTAGCTGCAAGGCCTGAAAGGTCAGGGCTGGTTTTGGCCAGGGTCGAGCAGAGGGAAGGCATGTCAGTTTTGCCCCATTTCCTGACCCAGGTGTTCTTGGGGAGCTGGGGTTTGGCCATAGGGGCTAGAGCAAGGGAAAAGGTAATAATGGAATGATCTGACCAGGAGCAAGGGGATATTATAGGGGATGTGGACGGGACATTCAGTGCCCAGATTTGGTCTAGCGTGTGGCCGTGTGTGTGGGTGGAACTGTGGATGAGCGATAAAAAGTTCAGACTGATCATGAGGTCGGTGAACTCTTTGGATTGAGAACTCTCAGCAGGGTCATTAGGCCAAAAGTTGAGGTCCCCGAGGACTAGTACTGATGAGTTGTTGATCACCAGGGTAGCCAGGAGGGCCTGAAAGCTTGAGAGAAAGGAGGGAGTGGGTTGGGGAGGACGGTAAATTAGAACAAAGGTAAGGGGTACCTGGTGGGAAGTCGAACGGGCTACTAGGTAGTCTACGTCAGGGATAGGAGGGGAGGGGAGAATCTGAAAACTGAGATCAGTACGGGCTATTAGGGCCACTCCTCCGCCCCGCTTGCCCTCTGGGCGGTCCGCCCGAATGGCGGAATATGAAGGGGGCAATGCGGCTAGCACATTGGGCAGGGAGTCAGCCTTGAACCAGGTCTCTGTTAGGAATAAGAGATCTGGTTCATGAGTGTCGATGTAATCGAATAGCTCGTACTGATGGTTGACCGCAGACCTGGTGTTTAGGAGTGTGGCTGAGGTGTTAAATACCGGAACAAGGGGGACAAATGGTGACAGGGGAGTGAGGAGAGGCGTAATAGGCAACGAGGCTAGATGTGACACGATCCCGGGGGGAGGTTGGAAGGGGGGGTGATACATCAAGTGAGTAGTTACTGAGGGGTCAATGGTACCTGGGGCCGAATACGAGCAAAGCTGAGATGGCGAGTACTTGATTAGATGGGCAGCATCTCGTGCCCCTAGCCCCGGCCAGCCGCGGACGGGCGCAGACGGGCTTAACTGAAGCCTGGGGGGAATTCTAAGGTAAGAAATCTATAACTAATAGCCTCTCTCAGATAAAACAAACAAAATGGGGGCAGGGTAGGAATACTCTGACCCCCTAGCCTTGGTGCTGGGGTCCCCAAAGGACTCTACCAGGGCAAAAAAGCATTTAAAAAAGTTTGCAGCGAAATCATAGCAGAGTTGAGAACCGCTGGGGGGAAAAAAAACTCAACCGCAGTCTCCAGCATTTGTTTCTTTTTATTCCCCTGGGTGGTCCAGTTCCCAGGAGCATCCATTTTATTAACAGATGGAGAGGGGGCACATGCACCCCCCTCCCCAAGTCCAGTTTAAACCCTGGGGACCGCCATCTCTTCAGCGCATTTATTTATTATTTTGGAGGGCCCAGCAGCCACCCACCTTAGACCTTTAAATACCCAGGAGATCACCACCTACCGGGGCTTATAAATAATTGCAGAGGGGGGTAGCACAGACCCCCTTCATACTTTGTAATTGCCCCAGAGCCTGACACCTCCTTGGGGCAGAAAAGAGTCGCAAAGAAGGGAGGGGGCCATGCGGCCCCCTTCTGGACCATATGCAGTCCTGGTGAGCATCACATCCCTGTGACCAGCCCGTGGAAACTGAAGGAGGGGAGTCCCCTCCTGGAGCCATTAGGGCTGACTCCTGCTGTCTCCTGTGGTGCCCATCCTCAGGAGATAGCAGTTTGTTTTTGCCTGGTGGGGGGCTGGGCCACCGTCTCTCCTCTCATAATTCATGTTGAAAAACAATCTGAAATGCTTAATGGAGGTGACTAGGAGCGCAATCTGCTGTGACTAACAAGTTACTTTCCTTCGGTAACAATATATCTGTAAGAAACATTATTTATTTGTAGATTCCTTACCTTAGAATTACCCCCAGGCATCAGACTGGATCTGGAAAGTTTTTTCGTCAGCAGTACCTCTGTGTGTCGGAAGGTGGCGCCGGTCGGCTCTGCGTCCGTCGTTGGCATTGTGTCTCCGGGATGGCATCGCGGTAGCTACTTAGATGCCGCCCTCGCACGCTGATGTCAGTTCTGTACACGACTTTCCGCGCCATAAACGCAGAGCCATGCAAAGCACTGATCATTGGTGCACAAAACTAGGACCCTGAAGGATATCCTTAACCCTAAAAATCAGTTCGCAGAACGGGGAGGATGGGTGGGGCGGTAAGGAATCTATAACTAACTAATGTTTCTTACTTGTTCATCTGAAAGAAATACAATGTTATAGATTCCTTACCTTGGAATAGATACCCCAGCAAAACCAACCCGGTGATGGGCCTGCAAACCAATATTACACCAGAAAGTCCTAGAGAACAGAACGGCCAAATGAGCCGTCTCTCCGGACTTGACTGTCCAAGCAATAGTGTTTCATAAAGGTGTGCAACGATGCCCACGTAGGTGCCCGACAGGTATCGTTCAGAGGAACACGTCGCCCTAAAGCAGTAGTGGCTGCCGTCACCCTGGTGGAATGGGAGCACAACCCCACTGGAGGCTCCTTTTCCCCAGAGAATAACCAGCCTTGATGTACAAAACGACCCACCGAGAGATGGTCCGTTTGTGTACGGCCCAACCTTTTTTGGCACCCACGTAGCCAACAAAGAGCAGGTCATCCACCCGGAACTGTTTTGTGCGGTCTAGATAAAGACAGCGCACGTTTTGGGTCCAGACGTTGGAGCCTCTCTTCCTCTTTGGAAGGATGTGGAGGTTGAAGAAGGTGAGCAAGGTGATAGTCTGCCCAATGTGAAAGGCAGTAACAACCTTTGGCAGAAAGGATGGATGGGTTCTGAAGACAACTTTGTCCGGATGCAAAGAGAGAAAAGGAGACTGCAGAAAGAGCCTGGAGCTCGCTCACTTGCCTGGCAGAAGTGATGGCCACCAGGAATGCAGTTTTGAAAGTTAAAATCCTCAAAGGACATTTGTGAAGTGACTCAAAGGGAGCGCACATTAAATAAGTTAAGACTAGATTCAAGTCCCACTGAGGCATAACTAAAGGAATAGGAGGAAAGAGATGAGTTATGCCTTTCAAGAATCGATTAACAACTGGGGACTTGAAAAGAGAAGGCTGATCTGGAAGTTGAAGGAAGGCAGAGATAGCCCTTGATAGTGCCCGGAGCAGAGCCCTGCTGGCCCGAAGCAAGGCGGAACAAGAGAACCTCAGAAAGAGAGGCAGAGAGAGGATTCACAGCCTTTGCGGTGCACCATGTCACAAATTTGTTCCACCGACAGGCATATACCGTCTTAGTGGAAGGACTCCTGGCTGCCAAGATTATGTTGCAAACTTTGGGAGGCAAGTCAAACGACGTCAACTGCCGCTGCTCAATCTCCACGCATGGAAGTGGAGAATGGACAGGTATGAGTGTAGGACCGTCCCCTGCTGCTGAGACAGAAGATCCTCCTGAAGAGGCAGTTGGATCGGAGGATCGATGGCCATGTTGAGCAGCTCGGGATACCAGTCTCTTCATGCCCAATACGGAGACAGAAGAATGACTTGGGCCCGGTCGCACCTGATCTTATTCAGCACTCTGGGCAGAAGTGGTATAGTCGGAAAGACGTACAACAGACTGCAGCTCCACTTGCGATGAAAAGCGTCGCCTAGTGAGTGCCAACTTGGAAATTCCAATGCACAGAATTGCAGATATTGTGCCTTCTCTTCGCTGGCGAATAGACCTAACCAAGCCTCTCCCTACTGTCAAAAGGGACCTTGCACCACGTCCGAGTGAGGATGTCATTCATGATCCATCCTGCACGTGTGACTGAGTTTGTACGCCCTGGCGTTCAGGGAACCTGCCAGGTGTTGAACCACCAGGGAAATGCCCTGCTGTTCCAGCCATGTCCAGAGGCGCAGAGCGTCCTGACATAGGGTGCACGACCCGACCCGGCCCTGTTTGTTGCAGTGCGACATCGCGGTGGTGTTATCCGTGACACTTGCACTACTCTTCTCCGGACAGAGGGAAGGAATGCTTTCAGTGCAAGACAAATTGCCCGGAGCTCAAGAAGGTTGATGTGGAGCCCAGACTCCGCCGCAGACCATAGGCCTCTAATCTCCGCTTCTCCCATGTGACTGCCCCATCCAGGACTGACGCATCTGTCACCACAGTGAACTCTGGTTGTGTAAGGGATCTGCCGTTGACCAAATCCTGGTTCCTGAGCCAGCACTCCAATTGGCATGCAGTGCCCTCCGAGATCTGAACGCAATCGGACACATTTTCCGTATGCTGCGCCTACTGGAACTTCAGGTCCCACTGCAGATCCCGCATATGCCACCTGGCATGGTCGACCAGCAGGATGCAAGCGGCCATGTGGCCCAGCAGCCTCAGAGTCAGTCTGACAGAAACTCGGGATAGAGGCTGAAAGATCGGAATCATAGCTTGAATATCCCGGACTCGCTGTTCGAGAGGGTAGACCCGAAACCACGTTGTGTTCAGAACCGCTTAGATGAAGAGGAGCTTCTGAGAGGGAATCAGGTGTGACTTCGGCACATTGATGGAGAACCCCAGTGAATACAGGAGGTCGGCCGTAGTCTAGAGGAGGGAGACCACAGCCTGGGGCGAGCCCGCCTTTAACAGCCAGTCCTCGAGATAAGGGAAGACTGACACCCCTGATCTGCGCAGATGAGCTGCGACCACCGCCATCACTTTCGTGAACACCCGAGGGGCGCTGGTAAGGCCGAAGGAGAGCACGGTAAACTGGAAATACTCGTGGCCTACCGTGAACCGCAGGTAACGCCAGTGGGCTAGCAGGACGGGGATGTGAAAATAAGCGTCCTGCAAGTCCAACGCTACCAACCAGTCTTCCGGGTCGAGGGCACACAAGACCTGAGCAAGCGTTTACATTTTGAGCATCTCCTTCCGGAGAAAACGGTTGATGTTCCTACGATCCAAGATAGGGCGCAGGGCCTTGTTCTTCTTGGGGACCAGAAAGTAGTGGGAATAACAACGATCTACTTCTGGGACAGGAACGCACTTGATGGCTCCCTCAGCCAAGAGAGCTGTAACTTCATGCTGGAGAAGGGCCAGATGATACTCTGAAATGCAGTGGCATCTTGGTGGCATGGCTGGAGTGGTAGTCTCAAAGGGGTGAGAGTAGCCCCTTCGGACTATCTGCAAAACCCACCTGTCTGACATGATGGTGCACCAATGGGGGGAGGTAATGGTAGATCCTGCTGTCCACTGGCGTTTGATGGGCCTGAAAGGTCGGACTAGGAGGGTTTGGAGGCTGCTGCAAAGGGGGGCCCCCGGAACCACGACGGTTGTTCCCACGTTCCTGGCCGCACGAAGATTGGGAGACTTGGTGCAGCCTGTGGCTCTTGGTGGGACGTAGCAGGGCACCCCTTCCATAGCCACGAAAGGGGCGAGGTGCAGATTGCGCAGGGTGGGCGGAGAGGCCCAAGGACTTGGCTGTAGCCCGTGAGTCCTTGAAACACTCAAGAGTGCTGTCTGCTTTGTCGCCAAAAAGGCGACGGCCATCAATGGGCATGTCCATCAAGTTGTTCTGGACATCCCCTGGAAAACCAGTCGACCACATCCAGGCGTAGCAACGACGCGCCACAGACGTTGAAATGGTCCTGCCCATAGAGTCGGCGATGTCCAGCCCACAACGTATCTCAAACTACGCTACATCCCTCCCTGCAGCATCAGCCTGGGAGAGCACTGTCCGGGCCTCCGCCGGACACTGAGGCAGCACCTGCGCCACCATATCCCACACTGAGTGGGAATAAGGGCCCAAGAGACATGCAGATTTATAGACCACAGTCCTAAGCTGGCAGAAGAGAACATTTTCTTTCCAAGGTGGTCAGAATTCTTGGATTCCCTTTCCGGTGGAGCGGTAGGGAAGGCGCTCTTGGAAGTGGAGGATTGGATCACCAAGCTTTCCAGGGTGTGGGAAAGGAAAGTGGGGTAGCCCGGAGACGGGCGGTGGCACCAGGCAATCATTCTGTCCACGGGAGCCCCGAAGTGCCCAAAAGGATGTTGTGAGCACCTCATTAAACGGAAGCAAGGGCTCTGAAGATCTTGCAGCCAGTTGAAGCACCTCTGTCAGGAGGTTAGTCCTGACCGCTACTGTAGGAAGCTTGAGGTTGAGAGCCTCGGCCGCCCTACGCAACACCACTGCATACGACGCTCCCACTTCCGTAGCCACGGTAGGAGGAGACCACATGCCAAGGTCAGGCATGGTGTCCAAACCACTGGCATCCCCCAGTTCCTCGCTCCAGTCCTGTTCACTCTCCTGGTCAGCTAAAGGGTCACCGGACACCTCCCAGTCCTCCTCCTCAGTGTTTGGGTGCCATTCTGGTTGAAAAGGTGCCCCAGGAGTGGGCATAAAAACCTCCCTCAACGCCACTCTGGCTGACCGACCAACGAGCGAAGTCGAAGAGCGATGACGCTTCTTCTTATGCTTCGATTTAGCCGACCCCAAGTGCGAAGACTTCGATGTCTTGGAACTGGATGGAGGAGGCTCCTCGACCTCCCGCAGGACTGGGACCTAGAACAGGGCGGAGCTGACTGCCGGTGCTCAAGCAGCTTTCAGGACCGCTCCTGTAAAGCCTTTGGCACCATCAACCGGCTGTCGGAGCACAACTTGGGGTCGTGGTCGCGCTCCAGGCAAAAAAGACACTGGTAGTGCGGATCTGTCACCAACGTCATCCGATGACAAGGACCGCAGGGCTTGAAGCCAGGCATCTCCCGTGCACCTTGGGAGTCAAAGACTCGAAAAAGACATCGACAAAAGTCGAGAAAAAGTGGGTAAAAAAAAATGACTGAGGTACTGCTCTTCTCGGATCTGCGCTGGCTGGCGTGAAAAAAGAAAAAAAGGAAGAACTGACGTCAGCGTGCGAGGACAGCTTCTAAGTAGCTGCAGCGACCTCATCCCAGCGACGAGATGGCAACGACAGACACGGAGCAGACCGATGCCACCTTCTGATGCGCAGAGGTACTACTGACGAAAAAACTTTCCGGATCCAGTCTGGCACCTGGGGGTAATTCTAAGGGAAGGAATCTATAACTAATGTCTTTTTTTCAGATAAGTACTTTTTTTCTCATCGTCACCTGGTGTCCACTGTTCTTCCTTGCACTTACCCTGAGTATGGAAATGCCCAAAATCATCTGCAAGCTCCGTATGTTTGGCCCACTGTTTTTCTTTGTAGTATGTAAAGGTCTTTCCTCCTTTTCCCACGTTGATGGACAGCTTGAGGAAAAAAGCCTAAGCGTGTTTGCAGAGATTGGTGATGCGTTCTTAATGCAGAGGAATACGAGGACATCTCCACCAAACAAAGGACTTGCTCATACCGTGCAAGAGATGGTCACAGTGCCGAAAGTACATGCACACAAGGTCACTGGAGACACTACCTCATATTCCTTTATGCAGCTGTAGTGTACAATGTGCACTAGACATTTACCCAAAGAGGTAGAACTTACTAATTAATCAGTAGAAAGTATTCCAGTTAGGTAGACGTTTTCAGTAAAACTGGGGACTCTTCTCAGATCAAAAGAAGTTCCACTCTGGCACTGATGCTCATTTCACAGCACCAAATCCACTTTAGTAAAGCACCAACTATCCTAACTTCTTGGGCTTGGCTAAGGCAAAGCAAGTGTGTTACCTCTCATATTCCACGTTGAAAACCAATATGAAATCCTTAATGGAGGTTAATGCATTGTTGATCTATTGGAGCACAATCTGATCTGTACTGATTGTGACGAGTGGTTTCTTTCTATGGTTCTCCATTTTGCAAATGCCCATAATCCATAGCACCTCTCATAGGGGCACATGCATCAACCTATTTAGGAAGTGCAAACGGTGCGAATCGGTAAATTCGGCCATTTGCACTTCCTAAATACGTTTTTGGGATGTATCAAGCATTTTTGGCAAAATCGCTATTTTTAGCGAATTCCAAAAATGCGATTGCTTTTAAGGAATCGCAAATTTGCGATTCCTTAAAAGCAATGCATGATTGTTTTTAAAATTGCGAATTCGCAATTATGGGGTGCAAATTACCATGAGGGTGAACCTTGTGGTAATTTGCGAAAAAGAATTAAAATGATCAAATTAGCATTTTAAACACTGTCATGTTACAGACACACATGTCCTTAGGACATGTGTGTGTGAAACATCCACTTTAAAATACATTTCAGGGGTGCAGGGGGGGGTCCTTTGGACCCCCCCTGCACCCATGGAATGCATTAACATTTTGCGATTTCTAATTTGCAAATTCGTAATTCCCATTGATTCCTATGGGCCTTTTTGGCTGGGGATGTTTCCTAAGAAAGCAATAGTAGCCCCTATTTTGCGAGTGGAACACACTCTAGGGGGTATTGTTAAAGTTCTCTTTGCTTTTACATAACCAGTCTGAATACATTTAATAATCCATCTTGCAATCCCTGACTTGGATATGGGATTGCCCTTGTGAGGTGGAGCAAAAGCAACAAAAAGTTGTTTTTCCCTACGCAAGGAGAGCCCATACCTGCATTCTGCAACCTGTGCATCGGAGCCCTTCCCTTGCCACCGGCAGTGCAGCTCACCCCCCGCCGCCGCGCACAACACTCTACAGCGGCCGCAGAGTGGGGGCGAGCATCAGGAGGCTGCAACTACATCTCCCAACAGCATCCTTGGCCGGAAGTACCTCACCTGGGAAAGTCGCCAGGAGGCGCTTAAGACCGAGCGTCACTCCCCGCTTCGCAGGACGCGCGCGGGCGGCGCCGGGCGGGCCCTCTGTGTCCCTCTGTGTCCCTCAGAGGCCTGAAGAGCCTGGGCTGGGCCACTCACCCTGCTTCAATCGTATCAACTTACCGAAACATGGACACCTGAACTGTAAGCACAGGTGCATTAATTCGAACTCCTTCATACTTAGATACAAAGGGGGTGTGTATACTTGCTTAGTATTTGTTTTTTGCTGGGATTTGATAAGACTGTAACTTAAGCATTAAGAGGAGTTGATATGGAGTGCCGAGAGACCAGAAGTATGACTGCAGGGGTTAAAAAGTTGACGGGTACTCTAGATGATTTTATAGTTCGTACCAACTCACTAATTGATGAGGGGATAGTCTTAATGGGCAGAAGGGTGTCACAAGATTTGGCATTGGCCAAAAGATCCTCATGAGGCCATATTGCCCAGACACGAACACCTGACACCTCAGTATGCATTACTATACCAGCTAGGTCCCGTCCCCAACAAAGCCCTGGTGTACCCCCTGACTCTAATTCTTTGTTAGAAGGCACATTGGGAAACGATTCTGCAGCCCTGCATGTGAACACCCAATCCATGCCTACTGATATTAACCAGAGGGGACAGATAGAGGGGGCGATTCCTAAAATTAGGCCTACCAAGTCTATTGTCAATAAAACCAGGAAAGTAGAAATCATCTCTAACCAGATGACAGCTGGCAAAGAGACTGTAGTTGTTAGTGGGGACTCGGCCGTAAGAGTCGAAGATACAGGGGACGTCCAGCTGGTAGCCTATCATTGGGTTTACCTGATGATACGCTGGCAGATGACAGCTTGGATGATATCCTGGAATTAAGTGGGGAAGACGACAACTTGGGGGATACTCGCAAGGAAGGAAGAGAGGCAAACCTGATGAGCAACAATGTCATTGAAATCCTAAAAACCCTACTTGCACCATTGGAGGCAAGGCTCCCTGGCATTGAACTTGTGTTGAAAAATATCCATATGGATATAAGTGCCCCTAGCCCCGCTAAGAATAACATGGCCCCCAGGGCGACAACTAACGCTCGTAAACAACCTTTGGCTAGTAACAATGCAGCCACGGGTAAAAAAACCATGCCAAATCCGACTAGGACCTCAAACTTGGGAGGATCAAATTTTAAGACACCTGAATTAAATAAAACACCTATTCCTGTTAAACCCAAGCCTACCACCCAGGTTAAATTTAAAGATCAAGTACCACAGACCCCTCTGACCCCAAATCTGGACTCAGCCCCTCTAGAAAAGGCAGAGACCCGAAGGAATATTCACCTTCCTCCAGATGCTGGCCCCTATGTTGTGGTTCTGACCGGGGTAACAGAACTAACACCACCCTACGTGGAACCCTTCCAAGCACTAAAGAATAAGGTATGCCACTGGCTATCAAATAACCATCCCCTACCAGTGAACACCCTCAGTAACATCTTACTGGTGGAAAGAACCCCTTGGGTGGGTGGAAACAAGAAAAGATTACAAGGGGATTGCATAGTGGTAACCTTTGAAAACCCGCAGGTGGTGGAACATATCTGCAGTAGGACCCTCGCTATCAAGCCAGTACAGTCACTGCCAGGCCACTCTCTTATTTCTATCAGCCAACTGAGCAGATGGATAAAAGATGGAGCTGGCTGAGAGCCCCAAATGACCAAAAGGGAAGGAGGAGGTCTAACTTCCCATGGAATGCTAATGCCCATGGATGGGGTGGTGGAGGTGAGGATAGCTGGAGCATGGTCTATGGAAGAGGTGGTAGATCCACACATGGGGGATCTGGGGCAGGGTCATTTAATGGCCATTTTAACAGTTATCCCCAGTCTGTTAACTGTCAAGAACAATACTTTAATATCCCCATGGCTAATCGTTATGATTGCTTGTCTAATCTAGGCTGGGTAGATTGACAAACACAGGGCCCATTGGTAAGTGAGATGGAAAATACCCCCCAAATTCCAACACAGCAGGTAAAAACTACCCAGAATTTTCAGGAGTTGAATACAGAGACGGGCCTACCAGCCTTAGTTACCGACTCATGTATTGGCGGTGGCGAACAAGAACCTGTAATTGAAAATAAGAAAGCAAGAGGGAAGGGGGAGTTATTTGTGGCCACATGGAATATTGCCGGTCTTAGGAACAAAGTTGATGACCCCATTTGGAGGGATTCCCTAAGTACTATGGACATTATCGGCATGCAGGAAACCTGGGACACACAAAATGTCTTAACAGTAGATGGTTTCAACACTTTCTATCTCCCAGCTGTCTCCTCTACTCTGGACGGGCGCGCGGTGGTTTGGTAACGCTGATTTCTGCTAAAATCCCTGGTATGTACATAGAAATAGCCACTGGCTGCCCCTATTGCCTGGCAGTACAAATAACACGTAAGGGTCAACACAATGTCCTTGTGGTAAACTTTTATAATTCCTTTGATAGGGCTCAACCTACTAGCAACTTAATGATGCTAAACTCTTTCTTCTTAAGATTTAAAGAGTCACTTGAGGCTGAATGCACCATTTTACTGTTGGGGGACTTTAATATCCATGAGTGTCCGGACAAATGTCCAACAAACGTCTTTTTGGGTCCCCCGGATCAAGCTGACATTCACTTCGAGCATACAGACCAGGGTGTTTTACTGGAAACCATGTTGGCTGAAAATGGGCTGATGTTACCAAGCAGGGGAGGTGAAGACATTCCCACATTTAAAGGGCAAGGCAGCGGGTCAACAATAGATTTTATTTTTTTAAGTAGTACCTGTGGCAGTCATATTATCAGTTATTCCGTTGTGAGGTCCCATTTCAGTGACCACAATCCAGTCCTGTTAAGGATAAGAGATGTTATTATACTAACTGAGAGTAGGCCGAATATGGTGGACAAATGCGATATCCGGTCAACTGACCAAGCCCGCAGAATTTAAAAAAATTTATTTTTTATTTTTTGTTAAACCTTTATTGGTACTTAAATCAGTTACAATCAAAGCAATTCAGACCAGCATGGTCGGCCATCAGGACAGTAGCGGTTCAAACAAGACAAATAGTCCATTGCAGCACAAAGCTCCGCTCCTCAAATACTCGGTTGTAACCCAGGAAAGCATTATTACCAGAAGGTAGCAGGATTAAAGAAGGTTTCTTTTTTTAAATTAAATAGAAAGAGCAGGATCTGTGGCATTACACTTAAGACATAACAAATCAGGGGATATTCGAGAAGCAGGATGTTCACAGTCCGGAATACTGTCGGTAAGGTATGTATGTTCCAGTACAGTACAAGGATAGTCAAAAAGCAATGCAATTCTCCCATCGAACAGTTCCAGGCCGCAGTAGGCAAAGCATTTAAAAATCCACCCTCGTTGTCCGAAATAAGAAGAGCATGCGGAGAATTATCTCCATGCAGATCCCAAGAAAGAAGAGAAAAGAGGAAAGTAAAGACAAGCCAAGAGCAACAAAAAGAGGAAAGTAAAGACAAGCCAAGAGCAACAAAAATAAGAAGGCCATAGAAACGAAAAAGAAAGGAAGAAAAACAACAACACCCCTCCCCCCCACCCTGCACCCCTGCATATGGCTACGGCCTACCCCCCTAGCAGCGTGCCTGTCGCCCATTATGTGAACCCGAAATATAGACAAGAGAATCAGAGAAAAGAGAGAGACAATAACACACCATAGGTTAAAGAAAGAAAGAGGGGAAAGGAAGAAGATAACTAGCATCCCACGATAGGAAAAGAAAATATGTGGAGGGTTCCCGTTACGGGTACCCCGAACCCCCCCCCCCCCCCCCCCCCCCCCCCCCACCGCCACACAGCGTTTCAACTACTTCGGGAGTAAAGTCAGAACATTGGGAGCACCCACTTAAACAGGATAGTATTAATAGCTCAGCATTTCAAGTCCCACAGTAAAGTATAGATCTCCCCAAGTAGCAACAATGGCGCCCCGAGCGCCCTCGACTCCCACAGGCCCGCAAGATCAGTAGCATAAATTACACCAGCACGTAATGCTGGGCCGGGTTAGAAAAGTACCAACTGGAGCACACAAGTCATTCCGGGAGGAACCAAAGCCTTTGCGATGTCCCATGGCGCGGTTCGCTCAACCGCCGTCAACCTTCACCCACGGAGCCAGTTATCCTTTAGTCGATCAACTCTGAGCCGCCAGGGAGTCTCTCAAAGGAGCATGTCCGCCTCACAGCCACCATTAAATCGCATCCACATCCGGCCGCGGCTCCTCCGCAGGGAGCTGCAATATGTGTCCCACAAAGGGTGACTTGCAGAACTGGTGGCGGCATTACAGTTAGTCATCGATCCAAAGGCAATCAGGAACATCCTCACACCACTTCCAGACTGTGGTCATCCGGCCCCCAGGGGGTATTCAATCGCCACCCCCCGGTATTCAATACACTCGGCCGCCGCCATAACACATCACACCTATCCCTATCTTTTCACATTTCCGTAAAGCGCTAAAAACTTTTCTGTTTGCCCTGGCCTACCCCCGCTAAACCTCCTGGCTCTGTCTGTTCGGTTCTTTAGAGCTCCCAGCGCCAGGAAGCCGTTTTGGCCATCGTGCGCTCTACAAATAATTTCATTCATTCATTCATAACCAGGTAGAACCCATGGAGGCGCCACTTTCGTAGGAAGCACCACCGAGGCGCAATTCAGACAAGCTTCGGAGTCGCCGGCCCCCGCCAGACAGGGGGAACGTAGTTCGCCGGAGCCCCAACAATAAAGCATCACACGAATGCCATTCTCTCCCACCACTGGCAGGCGCATACAGGCCCCCCCAGCCCAAGAAATACCACAGCAGCATTATACCCCCACCGGCACCGGTGAGCCGGAGCGTAGGTCGCAGATCAATGTAAACAAGCAAATAGTGTACCTCCAGGGAAACAAAGAGCAGTTCTCAGTGTCCCGTTGCCGATGGAATGTGCGGGGGGGGGGGCGAACAGCACAGAGGGATAGTGCAGCACGTTGGTAGCGGTGTCCTGCTGGGAGTAAGTTGTCGAGGGGCATGCTGACCTCCATGACGGGAGATCGGCGTCTTCCGGGTCTGTGTGGACGCTGTTATTCAGCTGGCGGCCGGAAGCAGTGCAGCGTGAGGTCCCGGCTGCTGGCATCGGGCGGGCCGCACCGCGCAAAGGAGCACATCTCCGTCTATGGAGCCCGGAATTTCACCAGAATCAGGCGCCTCATCTCGGCATCCCCTCCGACGCACAGAAGCTCTGTTTCCGCACGGGACAGACGGTCAAATCGGGCGGTAAGGGAAGAAGGTCGGAGGAGCCGGGACCCCGAGCGGCCATCTTGGTCGCCGGCCCGGCTCCACCCCCTGAAAGCCCGCAGAATTAAGTGGCGCAAGATAGTCCCAAAGGAGTTTTTCTCAAATCTCTGTAATGGTAGCCGGGAGGAACTGGACCTTTGTATGAATGCCGATGCTTGGGACAAAGAAGTAGTGGAGGCGTATCAAAAAGTCTGTCATGAAATTGCCTCCAACCTGACACGACATGGCAAAGGTAAAACCAATGGGAGGGCAGGCTGGTTTGATAAAAACTGTTCAATGGCCAACAAAAAACTAAAAGCGGCCCTTAAAAGCAAACCAGTGGACAGACTGCTTGTAGCCACCCTCAGGAAAGAATATAAGGTAGCCGTTGAAAGGAGGCGATGTGAGATTAGAGAGGACGCCTGGGCAGAGTTAACGTCAATTGACGTGTTGAAAAATAGCGCCAAGTTCTGGGCAGTGGTAAACCAATCTTATTTTGCTGACTCTTGTAATAATGAACTGGACTGTGGAATACAAGAAGATAAATGGCTGCTGCACTTTAAGTCAGTTTATGAGGATGAGAATTCTGGGGCTGGGGCGTCGACCACCTTCACCAGGCTTCCTTATACCTTAGTAGTAAACGAAGGGGAGGTGGCCGACGCAATCGGCAAAATGACTAGTAATAAGGCTCCAGGGCCGGATGGTGTCCCCTCTGACCTTTTTAAAGCTAACATAGCATTTTGGTCCAAAATTTTAACGAATGTTTTTAATAGAATTTCTAGTATAGGCATTCCGGAGACATGGTTCCAGTCGGTGATTGTTCCTATCTACAAAAAAGGCGATAGAGGTGATCCGGGTAATTACCGCCCAATTTCTCTCATTGATTCAGCCGTAAAGGTCCTAGGGAGAGTGGTTCTATGCAAACTTACTGATTGGCTTGAAGAAACTGATACTCTTTCCGCCCTACAGTATGGTTTTAGAAAAGGGCGAAGTACAATAGACCAAAGCCTCAATTTGCAACTGCTCATAGGGAAGTACACAATAGCGAAGCAAGGAAATCTGTATATCGCATTTATGGACCTATCCTCAGCGTTTGATCGAGTAAATAGCTCCAAGTTATGGGGTTTGCTTTTAAGGATTGGTATGACCCCGATATTGTGTACTTCCTGGCAGACCTCCATAGGGATCTCACAGCCTCTGTGAGGTAAGATCGAAAGGGTAACAGCACGGGGAAGATTAGCATCTCCAATGGTGTAAGGCAAGGATGCATTTTAGCTCCCTTGCTTTTTACACTATATTAACGATCTGGGAGGTGTCTTAGAACTATCATGTAAAGATATACCCAGGGCAGGGAAGTTTCTATTACCGGCATTATTATATGTGGTTGATGCAGCCCTCTTAGCCCGCACCGCAGTGGGTCTCCAATGCCTATTAAATTCTTTTTATGTTTTTATGTCATCTCTTGATCTAAGTGTCAATTATGGTAAATCTCATGTAATGGTTGTGGGCCAGAAAGGTAGGGCCCAGAAAAATGTCAAGGCGTTGCATTGTAATGGGCATAATTTGACAAGAGTGTCAAGATTTCCCTATCTGGGGGTTGTTTTTGATGATTGTTCAACTTGGCATCCCCAACTATTGGAGAAAAAGAATGCCTTTGTTCGTTCTATCTCGGCAGTTCTGGGTTTTTCCCGCAAATTAGGGGTGAAACCTCTGGAGGCGGTACTGAAGGTTTATACTGCAAAATGCATTGCTATTGCGATGTATGGTGCAGACTTGTGGGGCTTCAGACCCGTTAAGATGCTTCAGGTAGCGGAGGACAATTTTCTCAAAACAATCCTTTCCTTACCAAGATCTACGGCCGGTTTTATTGTACATCAGGAATGTGGCATAGATTATTTGGAGGATCGAATTGCTATGGCCCCGCTACTGAAGTGGATTTCAGTCTGGCTGAACCCGGAATTGAAGGTGAACCACGAAGTTTTAAATGATTGCCTCGCACTAGATCATTGGGACTACATTCCGTGGTTGAAATATGTTCAACAATTATCTATAAAGCTGGGACGGCCAGAACTGTTTAATAAGCCATCTCACTTGGTTAAGGGCGACCTAAAGTGGGTGAAAAGCACCTTTATGTTAAATAGAGGGTCGGACAGAGAAGGCCTGGAACTGGCAAAGCCTACTGTGAGAACGCATCAATTGATCGTATCCTCTGAGTGCGAACTGGAACTGTATCTAAAGGTCGTCAACATCCCAAACCATAGATATCTTTTAACTAAGTTTCGGTTAAATAAAATCCACTTTTTAATTTCTGGCCGCCCCTGTTGGACTAAATCCCTTGATCTGGATCTGTGCAAATGCGATGGTTGTTCTCTCATGGATACTGCCCATTTCTTGTTTTTCTGTGGTTACTTCACTTATATAAGGAAAAAGTTTATTATACCGTTATTAAAGGGGAAAGGTTTTAGCCAAGTGAAGCCCGCTTTACTGCACCTTCAATTACTGCCAAACATATGGGAAATCTGCAATGTCGCCAAATTTTTAAGCATCGCAATGAGACTCAGTAAAAAGATAAATTGGACTTAGATGAATTATAATACATCTTATTTCTTTTTAAAATAAGGGCATAATGTTTTTATCTCTTTTTTTAACTATAGATTGCTGCTCATAACTCTTTTTTAAATTGGACACCATGTACCTGTATTTTTATGCATTTTTAATTGGGCATTCACCCCCGTTTGTATTTAAATTGCATATATATTTTAATGTTATTGTGTTACTTGGTGCCCTGTGGACCTCTTTGCATGTTTTTGTATACTTTTGTGGTTTTTGTAATGAACCGAATAAAGTATTTTTGACTGACTGACTGACTGTTCTTTCTATGTAATATAAAAGGGCTCTTCGAACATCTAAGGTGTGTAGAGCTCATTCTGCCATTGAATCTGATTGAGGAAAGAATACAGGTAACTCAACCAACTGATTGGTGTCAAAGGCAGAAACTACCTTAGGTAGAAACTTGGGGTTAGTACGAAGAACTACTTTGTCTCTGTGAAGTTTTGAAAAATATTCTTCTATGGTTAGTGCCTGCAGATCACCCACTCTCCCCAGTGAAGTGATAGCAATGAGGAAAGCGATTTTCAAGATAGAAATTGCAGTTCACATTTATGCATGGGTTCAAAAGGTGGGCCCATTAATCGTGCCAGGGCTATGTTAAGATTCCACAGTGGGGCAAGTGGAAGTCTTGGTGGGATAACGCTTGTAAGTCCTTCCATAAAAGCTTTGATTACTGGCACTCTAAAGAGAGATAAGTGTTGTCTACTTTGTAGATACGCAGCTATTGCAGCGAGATGTAGGCAGAAAGAAGTGTAAGCCAACTCGGTCTGCTGCAAATTATATTTTGTACTGAAGCATCGAGTGGGTTGATGTTGCTATTATTGCAATAGATAACAATATGTTTCCATTTAGCTGCATAACAGGCTCTTGTAGTAGGCCTTCTGGCCTCTCCAATGAAGCTCATACAGTCTAGTGGGCGATCTTGATAACCAAATTCTATGATTTTAGGAGCCAGATCGTGAGGTTCAGTTGTTTGGGATCTGGGTGTCTGATTTCTCCATGGCTCTGTGTGAGGAGACTGGATGTGGGGTGCAGCTTTTGATGCGGGACAAGTGACAGCTCCAACAGGGTTGTGAACCAAGGTTGCTGGGCCCATGTGGGAGCTACTAGGATTAGTGTGCTGGGTGTTTGCCTGAGTTCCTAAACCACTAATAGAAGGAGTGGGAGAGGCGGAAAAGCGTAGGAAAATATCCCTGACCAGTTCATCCATAGTGCATCGTCTTTGCAGAGCGGGTGTGGATACCAGGAGGTGAAGTTTGGGCACTTTGCATTTTGGTGTGTGGCAAAAAGATCTATTTGAGGGAAACCCCAACTTTGAAAATAGGGGAGAACTTGAGGGTAAAATTCCCATTTGTGGATTTGCTGCTTATGTCTGATGAGAAGATCGGCAATTTGATTGTTTTCCCCTGGGAGGTGTTCCGCTAGGAGACAAATTTTGTGGTGAATGGCCCACTTCCAAATGTCTTTAGCCAGGTGTGACGTACAAGTTACTTACCTTTGGTAACGATGTATCTGGTAGAGCCGATTCTAGCCGCAGATGCCTTCTTGTAGAATTATACCCAGGCATGAGACTGGATCCGGAAAACCTTTTGCCACAGTGTCCCTGCACGCCGGGGGGACGGCATCACGCGACTCCGCCCAGGCGTTGTCCGTGTACATGACATCAGCGAGGTCACATAAGTCCCACCCCGGTGTGCCTAGGTCCGTTTTCTTCTGAGAACTTTTCCGAGCCACAACGCGGAGCCATCAGACAAAACTGTGGGAGTATGGGAGCAGTGTGCGAAAGAGCATAAAAATTGGAAAAAGGAATGGTGACGAACAACTCCTTAAGGAGCAGTGCCAATAACAATGAAGGGGAACCAGTCCAAGACAAACCAGAAACAACAATCTCCAAGACAACCCCATCACAGGGCGTGACAACACCCCAAAGGAACAAAGGGCCAAGGCTCAGCCAGATGACCCCAACCTAGAGGATAGCAGAGGGGCCAGAACCCTCAGTGATAAAGAGGAGAGGGAGGGGAGAGATAGAAGGTAAGCCCCAATCCTGGAGCAACCAGAGCAGAAGGGCACAGAAGTACCAATCAACCCATCCCCCAATGTGCCAGAAGAGGAGGAAAGGAACAAGAAACAGTACGAACACCCAGTCAAAAAGAGCAAAAGAATGCACTCACAGAAGACATAGCCCCCCACTGGGAGGCAAGTTTAGAAGGCCAAGCCAAAGGTCCTCGCAGAACGGGGAGCAAAGGCGGGCCATGACGGAATCTGCAGCTAGAATCATCTCTACCAGATACACTGTTACCGAAGGTAAGTAACTCGCACATCTGATAGACTACTAGCCGCAGATTCCTTAACGTAGAATAGATACCCTAGCCATACCCAAGGGCAAGGAGGGTCTGCAAGAGGACCACCAGCCTGGACATAACAGAGGGTCCCACAGGGGACGAGTGCAACGGACAGGGCGAGGAGCCCTGTCCCCCCCCAGGCAAGGGGAACCCCACCAGCAGAACACCACCAACCCCAAGGGGAATGCGTGAAGTAGAAAAGAAAAGGAAGCCTGTTCACACTCAGCAGAGGAAACCAGGGCAAGGCAAGAGGAGGCCACAGCACCCCACGCCCATACAAGGCAACAGAACCAGCATCCAAGGCCAAGGCCAGGAAGAGGAAGAAGATCAACCTAGAGACACCAAGGAGACGAGGTAGAACGAAGGCAAGCCCCCCCCCCCTACCCCCCTACTGGGAACACACCCCGCGAAGAGGGCAGCTGAGACTACCACAGACCAGTCAGAACAGCGCTGACAGTAATAAAGCAGGCGGAAGCAGAAATAGTAGCCCAGGGCACCCAGGAAGACCGAGCAGGCTGCGCCTGAAAGAGGGAGGAACACAAAATCCATCCCAGCCCCCAGGACAGGAGCAGGAAGGCGAAGAAGGGTCTGGACACGCCTCAGGGAGGGTCCGCACACACGGCTCAAAAAGAAGTGGAACTAGAGCCATGATGCCAGGAAGCAGACAGCAGATCAGGCCAGGCGAACAGCACAGCGACCTCGGAGAAGGACACCCCAGGGCACCATCAAAGGCATTCCACCAAACAATAAGGGAATGGCACCTGCAACGTACTTAAACACCATGGAGAGCAGAGGCCCAAAGGTAACCACAACTCCCAAGCACAGAACAAGCTATATAACCGCTATCACTACCCCAAATAGGGTATGTTAAGTCCCAAGACATGGGAACCCTCTTCGGAAGAAACTTCCGCAGCAGAGGACAACGGAAAGATCTACGGGAAAACTTCCAGCAGAACGCTCGTCAAGTAGCCAAAGAGAAAAAACAGAAGGACTATTCTCAGGGCCAACCTGGTGTAGATACTTCAAAGCAAAACCACACAGTCAAGAAGGGCCGGCCAGCAGCCAAAAGAACAACAGTCACAACAAGGAGGACTTGAATGCACATGAAGCACACATATCACGCAACTGGGGCAACCTGCCACAACGAAAGAACAGCTCCCAAAAACCAGATCAACTCACAGGTCACTGAGGGGGAGAAAAAGGAGGAGGAGGACGAAGCTCCGCTAGGAACCTCTGGATGGACAAGTCTGCTGGGGCGTGGAACAAAAGAGTGCCATTAAAGGGAAGATCTACCAGCCGTTCCCGAACATTTTCTGGGAACACACTGTCCCGAAGCCAAGCATGGCGGTGAAGGGTAACCGAAGAAGCCATGGCACGACCAAGCACCTCTGAGATGTCCAGAGCAGAGCGAAGAATAAAAGCCGCCAGTTCCCAGCCATCTAACGCATGGTGCCGCAAATCAACACCAGCACCCTCCTGAGAAGTGGCAGATCCACGGGACTCCGCCGAGTCGGTCAAGCTAGAAGTGGCTCTAGCCAACACACAGAGTGTTAAGGGCCTGCAGAGCCGCACTGGTCAAAACAAACATATTGCGCCCCAAGAGTCCAGCCAGCGGGCCTCCCGTGATGGTGGAGACAACAGCGGCGGCAGGGAGCGAAGGTAGTCTGCAAAAGGGGGCTTCTGGCAGAGGGGTGGAGGGAAAGACACACCAGGTCACGCGGTGCTGGAAGGTGCCTGTGCAGAAGGTGTTGGGGCACCGGATCCCCCGTAGCAGGGCATCCCCAAGTCCCCATGAGAGAAGAATGGAGCAAACCCTCAAAGGGAAGCAGCAGCTCCCTACCACCAGAGCCCCGGTGTAGAACTTCCAGAAGACGATGTGCGGGGAAATGGGCAGCCAGATCACCCATGCGCAAAATTCCCACAGCCGTGGAGACAGCGCGAGCGAAGGCCGCACCCGCCTCCTTGGTGTCCTGAGGTGGGGAAAGCAGCTCTTCTGTAGGAGACGGCTGCAAGCTAAGGTGGCCATCCCCTAGGCCAACTGGAGTGTCGAAGGGCCAGGGCTGGAAAGGGGGAAAAGGGACTGAGAAGTGGGGGACCTGTGGCTCCTCCACCGAAGACCACGGCAACAGCGAGGAGCCGTCCTTTCATGGCGTCAGGGAGAAATCCACGACACGGCGGCCCGTCTCCAGCGAGGATGACACCAGTAGGCAAGGACGAGACAAGCAGGTGCCGAACCTCCGGGGAAGAAGAGGCATCCAAAGACGAGTCCACGACCCAACGCCTGTCTGGTACCGTAGAGTCCGGAACCTGAGGCAGGACGCCGTCATCATCCAGCGCTAGAGGAGACGACGGTCTGGCCTCCGCCACTTCACACGGTGCAGGAGACCGGGGCTGGGCAATAGCCAGGGCGGCTAAAGGACGGCACCAACTCTACCTCGGACGAGGCAGCCGCCTGCATGGAGGGACGAGAGGGGCCCGGGTGTGACAAGGAGTCCCCCGCCAGCCTCAAACCATAATGGGATGAGAGGGGCCCTCCTACCCCTGCGGCGACGCCAGGGCCGACTCGACCTCTGACAAGGCAGCAGCCTGCGTGGAGGAACGAGAAAGACCCGGGGAGGTACGAGGGGTCCCCTGCCAGGCCCGACCCATGATGGGATGAGGGGGGTCTGCCGATCCCTGTGGCACCACCAGGGCCAGCAGCTGCCGGTGCCGTTGCGACATCACCTCTGCCTCAGACAAGGTCCCGACCTGTCCAAAGGGCTGAGAGGGGCACGGGGATGCGACCAGAGCCCCGGTGATCTCCTGCGACACCACAGGGACTCCCGCAGGAGTTTGCGGTGAACCAGAGGCGCCGTGGTCCGAAGGAAGGACCCCCAACCGCACCACATCCTCTGAACCAGTCGGGGCCGGAGCTGCCGGCGACACCACTGATGGCCCCGCACACTGCAAGGGATCCGCGACGTCCCTGGAGGGGAAGGAGGTGAAGGAAAAGCCAGTGAGGCCTGCAAAGCAGCCGCATATGTCTCCATCTGGGCTCTCAACGCCCCGCACCGGGAAACGTTGGATAGGGGTATGAGAAGTTGGCCTGCTATATGATGCTCACTAGTTCTAGTGATCACCTTGTATCAGTCCAAACAACCATTATGGTGATTGGTTGTAAGTCAACCTTATAGACCAGCTATCCTAATGGTAGCATGGACAAAGTAGTCTTAGGCTAAACTCTTTTGGCATGTGAAGCCAGCTGTTTTACCACATATAACCCCTTGAATACCAGATGAAAGGACACCACACAGGTTGTTATGAAAATAAACAATATATTTATTAATAACAAACACCCCTGAACTCTTTATGAGATCAGAGGGCTAAACACATGACAATCTCTTAGGAAAAATACGATAAGTTGCACAAAATTACAATGGTGCCCTAGGGGCACGACAAACCATATACTAAGTAAATGGTATAAGGAAATCAATAGAAGGAATGAAGCTGTCCAGAGGCTGTAGGATCGCTGGGACTACACTATCCTAACCTTAGGTAAGTACCAGGAGGCCCACGGGACGCGTGTGCAGAGTGTGAACTCACACGCGAGATGCGGAACAAAGTCAATGGACAGTACAGTTTACGAAAAAGGTGAGTACGGACAGTCTTTACTATCTAGGACTCAAACGACTGGAAATCTGGACACTAGGAGAGTTAATCTACCCTTGAGCACCGAAATGCTCTTGTTACCTCAGCCACGGGCTGCGGGTGCATAGGTGTCAAAGTGTGTCGGGTTTCCAGGTCGAAGTCTATGGAGCCTTGAAGAAAGATGCTGCAGGCGACCAAGTGGAAGATGTCCGGTGCGATCCAAGGGTGGATCGAGGAAGAAGAGGACCTGAAAGCAGAGGGGACAGTGTTCAAAGTCACTTGCCAGCGACCGGTGTGGAACCAGGAAGGAACCAGATGCTGTCGTCGCGATCAGGTGAAGAGTGGACGCTTGTCTCTGTAGGCACGTGGACCAGGAGGTGTCTTCGATGACCAGGATGAAGGCACGAGCTGTCCCACGCAGGCTCTTGCTGTCGGCGGTGTCGGATCCGGATTTGGAGTCAACAGGCCTTGGCAAAGGCAACCCACGCGGTGAGTGGAAACGGCTTCTGGTGCGGACCAGGAGGGTCCGGGGTGCTCCTCTTTTGGAAGGGAGCTAGGGCTAGTCTGGAGCAACCAGACCAGCGGTGTAGATTTCAAGGATCGTCGTCTAGGAGGCCACTAGCCAGCCGGCAAGTGACCAGACAACGCGTCGAGCAGCAACCAAGCAAAAGGGCCCCACGCAGATCTCGTGGATGCTGGAGGGCTGGTCTTCGGTGCAGGAGCTGCTCGGGGCTGGGGCTTCGTAATCCCCAAAGCACTTTCTCTAGGATGCCTCTGAAGTCATGCTGGAAGCGAAGTGCAGTTTCTTCAAGATGGCCGGTCCCACGTGTCTCGTCGCACCCACGGATCTCAGCAGTGCTGCAGATGTAGGTTGAGGTCGGAGAGGTCTGGAAGTCCGGATCTCGTCGGGCTCTGAAGTCTGGTTCCGGCAGGTAGGACGACAAAGTGAACCGCTAGGACGCTTGATGGTGCCTGCAGTTGCAGGGTGGACACTCCTTGCCCACAAGGGAGATTCTTCAGTCTTCTGTGGAGCAGAACGTCGAAGTCCAGAGTTTCTTCTTTGTAGAGTTGTTCAGGATAATCTAATTTGGAATGGGACAAGCTCCTACCTTTATTCTCCTAAAGGGGGCTGCACTAGTGACTAGGTCCCTCCCATGGGTGGGACCAGGAAAGGGGGTGGTTACACCCCCTATCCTTTGTCCGGTTTCACGCCAGAGCTGGGGCTGGAGTGCCCCAGCAACTGGTTTGGATCGGTGTGCCCCAGGCATGTCTCATTCCTTTCATTCCTGTCCTACCTAATACACAAAATCCTGTCTGGGGTGGTGCTAGCACCTCCCAAGGCAGGAAACCCTTTGTCCAGGCCTCCCTCGCTGGAAGGACTCCCAGCAGCAGGAGGTTAGACTTGTGTCTGTGGTGCCATGAGGGAATGAGAGGGGCCCTCCTACCCCTGTGGCGACGCCAGGGCCGACTCGACCTCTGACAAGGCAGCAGCCTGCGTGGAGGAACGAGAAGGACCCGGGGCGGGATGAGGGGTCCCCTGCCAGGCCCGACCCATGATGGCATGAGAGGGGTCTGCCGATCCCTATGGCACCACCAGGGTCAGCAGCTGCCGGCGCCGTTGCGGCATCACCTCTGCCTCAGACAAGGTCACGACCTGTCCAAAGGGCCGAGAGAGGCACGGGGATGCGACCAGAGCCCCGGTGATCTCCTGCGACACCACAGGGACTCCCGCAGGAGTTTGCGGCAAACCAGAGGCGCCGTGGTCCGAAGGAAGGACCCCCAAAGTGACACACCCCAACCGCACCACATCCTCTGAACCAGTCGGGCCGGAGCCGGAGCCGCCGGCGACGCCACTGATGGCCCCGCACACTGCAAGGGATCCGCGACGTCCCTGGAGGGGAAGGAGGTGAAGGAAGCCGCCGCATATGTCTCCATCTGGACTTTCGACGCCCCGCACCGGGAAACGTTGGATAGGGGGACGATACGTGGGGCCGCATCATCCACGGAGAGCCCACGCCTCCAACAGGCCGGAAACCAGCCCTCGGGGACAAACTGCAACACTTACCGACAGGTGAGCAACGCTCTTGCGGCAAAGGAGAGGGACGAGGATGACGGCGGCTTCGAAAACCTTCCGCAGAAGCTGATCGAGGTAACGAAGCCGATCTGGACATGCTAGCTGAGATAAGTTTCATCCGACGCTCCCGCCGTGAATAGGGCTTCATCTGTTGGCATGCCTCGCAATCAGTGGAGTAGTGTTGTTCCCTCAAGCACCACATGCAAATGAGGTGAGGGTCTGTCGCCGACATCAGGCGTCCACAAGACGAGCACGTCTTAAAGCCCAAAGGCATCTGTACACTGTTCCCACAAACACACGCAATAACGAAAGGCAAAGGACTAAACAGGCCCGGAGCACAAACCGGGTCTGCGTTGCACGCGGAAAAGGAAAAAACTGATGTAGGCGCACCGGCGTGGGACTTATGTGACCTCTCTGACGTCACGTACGCGGACAACACCTGGGCGGAGTTGCGTGATGCTATCACCCCGACGCGCAGGGATGCTGTGGCAAAAGGTTTTCCGGATCCAGTCTTACGCCTGGGGATAAGTGTATGTTAAGGAATCTGCGGCTAGTAGTCTCTATCAGATAGTTGGAGTGTGTGCCCCCCTTTCCTGTTTTTGTATAGAATACATAGCTGTCATGTTGTCGGTACAAACTAGGGCAGCTTTGCTGACCAGGTGTGTCTGAAATGCTTTGAGAGCAAGAAACACTGCTAGCAGCTCCAGATGATTGATGTGGAGAGTTTTTTGCTGTTGACTCCACGGTCCTTGCAATGAGTGATGTTGGAGATGAGCCCCCCAACCAGTGAGGGACATGCCCGTTGTTAGCATTCTCTGTGGAACTGGGAATATGAAGGGCTGACCTTTTGATACATTTTGTGGGTTCCACCACTGCAGAGAGTGATGAGTGCCGCTGTTTACCAATACTAGATTGGTTAAAAGACCCTGTGATTGGTTCCACTGACTTGCTAAGCATTCCTGAAGGGGACGCATGTATAGCCTGGCATGGGGAATGATAATGATGCAAGAGGCCATCATTTCCAGTAGTTGCATATACACTCGAGCTGGCAGTGAATGCGTAAGCTGAAACTGGAGAACTAGAGCTTGAATATTGTGAATTCTGGCTACATCGGGGAAGGCTAGAGTTTTATTATCTTCACATTGTATTAAAGGGAATCTGCATTTCCTCGTAGATGATCTCAGAATCTTACATGACTAGTGGTACACTCTTGGCTTGCACTTGTTGTTCTTTTTCCCATACTGCCATATTTGTCTTTCAGCATTTAAGTTGGTATCACTACTACAGCATCTCTGCATGACATTGATCATTGGCCACTCGCTTCTGTGAGATAGGGGTGAGTGAGCAATTCCTGACTTGAGGTTTCTATTACTGCGCTTCTCATAGTAAACTTTGTTCCATCATTTGTTTTGTTTGCTCCTTTTTAGTTTACAATTTTATTATCCTCACATTACTTCGAAGGGAATCTGTGTTTCCCCTCAGGTTAGCTTTAACTCTTTACTCGACTAGTGGTACTCCGATAGCTTGTACGTGTTTTTCTTCTCTTATATTGCCATATTCGTTTTTTCAGCATCCACGTTGGACTTCTACACAGTCTGACACTTTGTGCTCAGCAAGGAACTTCTTGACATATTTGTATACCGCTCTCTCTGGCGTTTTATTCCTTTCATTTTTTTTTTACGCACACCGTGTGTGATTCCCAGACAGTATCCACTTTCTCACTAGCATGTTCTGCACGTTTTCTTTTTTAAACACATTTGTATTAGAAGGTTGCAATAGAGTACATCACTGGGTGTAATATCCCACACAGCTTTGTCATAACGGTGCGAATCATATTCCTCGTAACATTGAAGACCGTATGGTAAACCATTATTTATAGCATTTACCACTTCTCAGCATTTGTACACCTTTAAACATAGCCAGTATCATTAATCTTTCAGGAGGTTGCTGCTTTACTCCACAGCGAACCAGCCTTATATAAATTTTCCTCCACTCTTTTGGTATTCAGTCCATTGTTCAATCAGGGCGGTGTTTGTAGTTGATGACCTGATCAAGGAGGTGTTCAGACCATTGTTCAGATAACCTGATCACGGTGTCAAGGATGTTTACCAAGCAGGGAGCAGAAGATGAAAAACAAGCTTGTTTACACAGGGCGTGGGTGTCTCATGGCTTTCTGTTGATGAAATGGCTAACTAGAAAAAGAACAGGGAGGTTTGGGTACGTGATCGTTTTTAGCGTCAGCAGAAATGGAGGCTGTAGGCAGGGTTTTGTCACGAGATGGCAAGGAATGGAGGAATTAATAGGACCTAGTGAAAACTCATTTTCTTCAGACCCTCCTTTTTTAGTGGTGGATGATCAGTCCATCCTTACCCGAAAATGTTGTTCTCTTCTGCAGACGTAGGCACAAGTCCAGATCCAGACAGAGACCGCACTAAAGGGGGCACCAGCAGGGCGCTATCAGGTGGCCCAGACCGGATGGGGAAGACTGCGTGCAAGACTTCTGGTCTACCGGACTCAAAATGGTCCCTCGAGTAGGGTACCTCCGTCGGACTTCCACCACGGGCCCCCTCAAAACCACCGGGCCAGACCTATGTCTCCGTGGTGTACCTGTTCAGGTGCCATTTGTAGAACCAAAAAAGCCCACCTCAAGGAGGAGTGGGGGCTTGGCGGTGTGGGAATCACCCGAGTCTACTCTTACCGTCCTTATATAATAAAGTGGACCAGGAAACCTTTGTCTGCAGAGAGAACCACCTTTATTACAATAGCCCAGGCTATGGAACAGAGTCCCAAGCTAGTCAGAGACAAAACCCAGGAGGCTGCTGCTTTACTCCACAGCGAACAAGCCTTATATACATTTTTCCTCCACTCTTTTGGTATTCAGTCCATTGTTCAATCAGGGTAGTGCTTGTAGTTGATGACCTGATCAAGGTGGTATTCAGACCATTATTCAATCAGCTAGATCAAGGCTCGGCATTCAGACCATTGTTCAGATAACCTGATCACGGTGTCAATGATGTTTACCAAGCAGGGAGCAGAAGATCAAAAACAAGCTTGTTTACACAGGGCGTAGGTGTCTCATGGCTTTCTGTGAATGAATTGGCTAACTGCAAAGAACATGGGGGTTTGGGTATGTGATAGTTTTTAGCATCAGCAGAAATGGAGGCTGTAGGCAGGGTTTTGTCACGAGATGGCAAGGAATGGAGGAATTAATAGGACCTAGTGAAAACTCATTTTCTTCAGTAACATTGAAGACCGTATGTTAAACCATTATTTACAGCATTTACCACATCTTAGCATTTGTACACATTTAAACATACCCAGTATCATTCCTACTTTCATTTTGTTTTTAACAAAAAAAAACATCCCCCACTGTCCATATCTAATTCTTGTACAGCTCTGACAGGATACATCCTGGGATATGGGACTCTGCCCAGAGAGTACTGCATCAACATGTAACATAGTGTGAGATAAAAAAAAAAAAAAAAAAAAACAATCTCATCAACTTCCCCACCCGTTCCCTCCCCTATATGCTTGGCGAATAAGAAATTGTACAATCGTATACATAGTCCAGTTCAGCATATTGTCCTTTTGCAATATACATACATTAGTATGCTGGCCTCCAGCAGCCCCCCTTTTTATTCCACAGAGCCCTAGCTCCTCCTCATATCTGCCCATCCCAAGCTCCGTCAGATCACACTCTAGGGACAATACTCTAGTATGTCTACAGCGCCAAGCTCCTCCAACAACAAATTCCATTCCATAGATATAGGCATCTTACGTAATCCGCGCTGTTCCTCTCTCTTCAATTCCGCCCCTTCAGCCCTGCCCCACCTCATCAGCTCGTCATACCAATCTTTCAAAGCCGGTGGTCTAGCAGCTTTCCATTTCATTGTAATATTACGTTTGGCCAGAATGAGCGCCAAGTTATTACATTTGGTGACCGGACTACCTTTCTTACCTTTGGGACCCAGCTCCAGCTAACAGTATTCCAGGCTGTCGTTATTCCTCACTGGAGCTATATTTGTTAGTATCCCACAGACTGACGCCCAGTAGTGTCATAGTTGTGGACTCTTCCAAAGCATGTGTGTCAAATACGCTGCCTCCAGTTGGCAACGCGGGCACACATCCAATATATCTGGGAACATGGTTGTAGGAGCATGAGTTGTAGGAACTTGAATTCTCGATACCTTCCTGGGGTATTCCACCAACACACTCCATTCCTTGTCACTGAACACCCGGCCTATGTCCGCTTCCCATTTCTCACGAAGAGTCTGGAGAGACACCGCTGCCACCCTGCGGATGACTTTGTATAGCCATCTTGTAAGGTGTTGACCGTTACCCATCAGATGTTGCATTGTATTCACAGTGTGGGTGGCTGGTTCTACACCCCCTGGTGCCCATTTAGTGTGGATGTAGTGATATAACCTTGCGTGCAAAAGGAAGTGTGTCCGGTACTCCGTGTTCCCGTACAAACACATCATGAGGCATCAGGGTACACTCCCTAAAGAAATCACCCACTGTGGTTATACCCACGTCTTCCCATGCTCTTATTCTCCTCATAGTAATCCTGCCCATCAGAGTGGGGATCCCCAGCAGAGGTATAGTGGGGGCGTACGGGGTCGCCATCTTGGTGTATCTAAGGGAATACCTCCAGTATAGCAACGCAATTTTCATAAGATGTGGTGCCATCGGTGGGATTTTGCTATTAGGCAACATAAGTGTGTGTACTTCACCCCTTTGCCAATCTAAGTGTGTCATGTCTATTTCCTATACGCCGCCTGCCATTACCCCAGATCAGTTCAATCAGAATAGAGGAGAGCAATTTAAACGTCTTAGATGGTACCATTATGGGTAAATTGGTGGAAAAATACAACAGTCTAGAGAGCACCACCATTTTGGCAATTGCCACTTTGCCTGCCACAGATATGGGCAAGGTGACCCAGAATTTTACTTGGGATCGGAGTGAGGTGATCGCACGGTTCAGGTTGCCCTCCAGAAGGTCCGTTGTTTCCCTATATATATTGATTCCGAGGTATTTGAAAGTGCTAGATGCGATCTGGAACGACCAGTCCCCAAAATCCAACGCACCAGTACGTGTTGCGTCCGTAAAATAATAGACATAGGATTTGTTTTCATTGATAGATAGTCCAGACAATGCTTGAAATGCAGCAAAAACCGAAGGCACAGGCTCACAATCATTATCCGAGTCCCTAAAATATAGTATTAAATCATCTGCATATGCAGATACAATATTTGTGGTGGGACCCAACACTATTCCCCTATGGCCCGCAGTAGAGCGCAGTTTCAGTAGTCCGCGTTCTAATGCCAGAATAAACAGCAGAGGCGACAGTGGGCATCCCTGCCTGGTACCCCTTCCGACCACATATTGCCTCAAAACGTGTCTACCCGTTCTCGCCCAGGCCGTAGGATCTTCATACAACAACATTAACCATTTTATGTATTCTTCAGGTATACCATATTTAGGCAGAGAACAGAGCATATATTCCCATTTCAGGGAATCAAAGGCGTAGATCCAATGAAATACAACCTATTGCACCAGCTCGCAGAAGAGTATGGGCCATTATCTGATGCAGCCGCCTGATATTAAGGGGTGTGTTCCTGCCTGGGACAAACCCACATTGGTCGTTGTGTATCAACTGCGATATGTATTGACAAATCCAAACCGCCAGTATCTTGCTCAGAATTTTATAATCTACACTTAGTAATGAGAGGGGCCTATACCCTGCCATGTCCGAGCTATCCTGTCCTGGTTTTAACAGTGAAACCACCGTGGCCTGCAGCGTGGTAAGTGGAAGGGTGCCTACCTCTAAGGACGAGTGATATAGCCTCTGTAGGTGGGGTACCAACAGATCAACAAACGCTGCATAAAATTCCACAGGCAGTCCATCCCCACCAGGTGATTTATTACGAGGCAGGCTATGATTCGCTTTTTGATTTCCATCGCAGTCGCTGGGAGCCCGAGCTCCTCCTTGTGTGCCTGCAGTAATTGGGGGAGAAGCAGATCGTAAAAAATAAAACATCCAGGTCCGCTCCTCCTATGGCATCTGGCCTTACATATAAAGTTTCATAATATTCCCTAAAGGTCTCACTTAAGTCTAGTTGCGTACATACCATGTCACCTTTTGAGTTCTTTACCTCTAGTATAGGGACAACTGGAGGGGCATCGTTAATAATCCTAGCCAGTAACGGTCCCGCCCTGTCTGCGACCGCATGTTGTTTCTGCGCATAAACCCTATGATCTAACAGCCTCAGATCTTCCAACAGTTCAGCTTGACGTATGTGAGCTTCCTGCAGCCGTGCCCTTTGTGCCTAGTTTAATGCAGTTATCTGCTCCAATCTCTCCAGTGTATTTCTATGGCTGGGAGACTAGGGTGTCTCTCAGTCCCACTCTTGTGCTGATCGCTACTTCTCTCAATACAGTCTTAGATGCGTCCCACTCTATCTGTCTGGAGGAAGCTGTATTTGCATTTTCCAAGAAGTAAGTATCTATAGCAGTAGCTAGTGTTGTTCTGAAAACTGAGGGGCATATTATCAAGGACAGGCGATACATTATCGCCGCTTTTATTGGCAGGAAACTGCTGATAAAGCGGCGATAATAGCCTTGATAATATGCTCTATGAATTCAAATCGAAGCCCATGTTAGTTGTGTTCACATCTAACATGGGCTTCGATTGGAATTCATAGAGCATATTATCAAGGCCATTATCGCCGCTTTATCAGCAGTTTCCTGCCAATAAAAGCGGCGATAATGTATCGCCTATCCTTGATAATATGCCCCTGAGTCTTCTAACAGTTGCGGTTGTAGTCTCCATGTCAGTACTAGGGTCGGAGTTTTGCCCCATTGCAGCGTAATCTCCACCGGGTTATGATCCGATAATGTTTTCCCCAAGTGAGTGGAGTCACGAACTGCATCTATCAACGTGGCCGTGCAGAACACCCTGTCAATGTGGGTATGTAATTTGAGCATTGGGGAGTAGATTGAGTATTCCCTGTCCCTCGGGTGCTTTGCCCTCCGCGCATCCATTATCCCCCAACCGTGTGCCCAGTTTCGCAGTACCACCGCAAGTTTCCTACTGGGTGTGTTATGCAGCGGTGGGTGTGACCTGTCTAGTTCAATATCTAATACCGCATTAAAATCACCCCTATCACCCATGAATATCCCTCCCAGTCTACCAACAATGTGTTCAAAACCTCCCAGAACTTGTCACACTCCCCAGTACAATGTGTTCCCCATCGCGTAACCCATGTATTAACAGATATCTGCCATCCTTATCAATCCTTTGTTCTATTAGCTTAAAGGGCGTGCCATTTCTAAGCCATATCGCAACCCCCCTAGCGAAGACCTAATAGGATGTAAAGAATAATTGTCCCCTCCACTTCTTGTTTAACTTCACTGCCTCATCATGGTTTAAATGAGTCTCCTGTGGAAACGCCACACTCACTTTCCGCCTGAGCTCCATTCCCACAGCCGTATTTATCCTGCTTTGCAGACTCCCCGGACCCCCCTGACCCTCTCAGGGGTCAATTGAAGGGGTCAGGACCACTCAACGAGATTCGGGTGTGGAACTGTGCTGGTTGACTCAAAATATGACCGTTTGAAGTTTGGCCGGTGCGACCCAAGAACGCGGCCTGAAGCAGAACATGAAACTAGAAGCGGCCAGAGGCGCTCGGCAGTGTCCAGCGGCAGGCGGGTAGTGGAAAGCTGTAGATCGCAGCACGGAGCTCCCGCTGCCAAAAGAGAGGGACTATAAACCAGGCCCCTCTCTGCTCCCCCCGGCTCCGTGGTCGCCTTGACAGACGGCGACAAGGAGGAGGCGCGACCCGAGACGGGGGTCGACAGGGAGGCAGTGACAGACGCCATATGGGAACAGGCCTGTTGATTGGCTCATGCGCGGGTCGCCGAGGCGCTCTGTGGCCTTGGGGCTGATGGAACCGGACCCCCGGCGTTTCTCAGAGGTAGAGGCACAACCTAAGAGGACGGGAGCCCTGGAGAGCGAGAGCTGATGTCTAGGAAAGTAAGGAGACTCGGCTATCTGGGGATCTCCTATGTCCCCGATCAGAGGCTACAACCAGGAGGACCCCGTTTGAGACACAGAGGAGACTGAGCTGAGGGGAACCGGCAGCCGCCACGTGAAGCGGCCGATTGGATCAGGAAGTGACCCCCGCACCGGCCGCGATCCGCTTCCTGCAGTGCCCAGCATCTGTGGGAGCCCTGGAGCGTGACTTCGGGTGCGGGGACGGCGAGGGGACGGGCGGCGGTACGACGCGAAGACAGGGCCCGGGGGGAGCGGCCGGCTGCGTCCCGAGGCCCAACACAGGTGTGGATTGTAGGGACAGCCTAGAACAAGTGGAGAGGACCACATTTGGGCGCTGCAGAATGAGGACTCCCCCCCAAGTGGAAGATCTCGACTAAGCTACAGCCACTCCACGAAGGGACTTTACAGCATTAAGACACTTCCCTGACAGGCCTTATGCACCAGAGGGCTACCGGCTGCAGACCCTAAAAACTGAGAAGTGACTTTGGAGACTGGTGGAAGATAACATCGCCGTGCTCCGACCCCACCACAACGGCTACATATCTGGGGGTGGGCTGCGGGGCGCTGTTGTACCCCCCTGGTGGGGGCCCCAACTGAGTATTGAACGCCCTAGGTGATGCTGCGCGCCGCCCGGCCCATCTGCCCACGGCGCTGGTGAGGGGAGGCGGAGGAGTCGCCGATGGAGAGCTAATCCAGTGGCCCGGGGAATACTACGCAAAGGGGGAACGCTTGCCCGACGCAAAACTGTAACTGAAGAGAGGACGAACGACACGCTGCTTAGCTGCGGTAATAGAACGTGAGTGCCATTGGACGCGGTACGATCATAGGAACCATCCGGGCCTGAAGGATATAAGAAGGGACGGTGATCCAGCGACAGCCTACCATGGGAAAACCTAAAGGCAAGAAAGAGGGCACGCAAAAGCAATCGGACACAGAATTACCGAGACACGGCGAGCATGAAGAGCAAGACCGCCCGTGCGACCGGCACCTACAACAACAGCTGGACAAGATCTTAGAGGCGATAGTGGACACCAAGGCAACGCTGCAGCAAGACATCGCGCAGGTGGCCTGTGGTCTGGGCCTTTTACGAGCGGACCACGGAAAGTTAGTGGATAGGGTTAAGGAGGTGGAGGACACGCTCCAAATCATGGGACTAGCACAATCTGCCCTCAAGGCCACCATGACCAATGTTCTAGACCGGGTTAAGGCACTGGAGAATAGGGCGGAGGAGGCAGAAGGGCGCAACTGCCGAAACAATATCCGTATAGTGGGACTTCCAGAAAAAACGGAAGGGAACGACATGGTAGAGTACCTGGAGGAATGGCTCAAGACGGTGGTGGCGCCAGAGGGCTTATCGGCCTTCTATACATTGGAGAGAGCTCACAGGGTACCCGCACGTCCCCCTCAACAGGGCCGACCCCCGAGACCAGTGGTAGCGAGACTGTTACATTACAGAGACAGGGACCTCCTGCTTCAGAGAGCAAGAATGCAGGGACCATACCAGGTGGGAAACAGCAAGGTAAACCTATTCCCGGATTACACTTATGAGACACAGCGGCGTCGAGCTTCCTTTTTAGCAGTTAAGAGAGAATTGAGGGAAGAAGGGCTCCAATAGTCGCTACTGTTTCTGGCTAGACTGCGAGTGACTGTGGATGGTTCGACGACCTTCTATGACACACCGGAAGAGGCAAGCGCATGGTTGGAATTATACAGGGCATGTAAAGATGGTACGGGACACGATACGCAGAACGCCACGGAACTTCTGCAACGCAGGAGATTGAAGAGAATTCGACATCATCAGAGGAGTACACAGAGACCGCTGTCACAAGAAACAGAGGTAGAACGTCGGAAAGCACTCGATGCGGTGATGGCGCTGTCGAGCCCTCACGGACCTCAATCTCCGGAACGAACATACTCCGACAAAGATAAAGAAGACATGGACGCTGAACAATCTGAGGAAGATAGTACAAACCTTCCGAAGGTCACACCAGACACGGCAGATGGGATGCTGGACGAGGGCTGAGGTGGACAAAGGACTCAAGAATGCAGGTTTGCTGTGTAGGTGGGGGGGGAGGGAGGATACGGGAGACAACTGGGAATATGTGAGATAGAGGTTGCACTGGCATGAAGAAACAGCTGGTTCACAGACTGAGCAAGGGCATAAACTCCTGGATAAGAAATATTATGAACTGTCGAGAAAGTTCGGCCCTGACATGCTGAGGGAGGGGGTGGTCATTGGAGGGATATAATGAGGGAGGGCGCAGTGAGACACTAGGATCTAGGGACACAGTGGCGGCTACCCGTTGGTATCCAGTCCCCCATTATTGCCCATAAGGCATGCCCACAGTGTCTGCTGTAGGGCTTAACAGTTGTTTGACAGAGGTCATGGTTTGGATGGGAACTAGATGGGAGTTACTAGGTCCTGTTCTTGGGAGGGTGGGGGGTTTGGGACAGTTGGGGGGGAGTTGGGGAGGGACCATGACCGACGCAGAATCGCAGAATCAGGAGGTTATCTACGACTACAAAGGATGCTATGGGAAAATGGCTGATACCAATAAATTGAGATGTATAACCTGGAATGTGAGGGGACTTCATAATATGACAAGACGACACAAAGTTCATACATACCTAGTACGGAGGGGTATACACATTGCGCTTCTCTAAGAAACACACTTAACAAAGGCTGAAGGGGTAGCATTGCAGCAAAGATGGAGGGGCCAAGTATACCACTTACTCTGCATTTGCTAGAGGGGCACTGATTTGGATCAGAGCAGGGGTCCCTTTTCAGGTGACTAGGCAATCAATTGACACCGAGGGTAGAGATGTAGCTATTGAGGGGAATCTAAGAGGCAGGGACATAGCCTTTTGCAGTATATACGCACCCAATGTAGACCAGTTGAGCTTCCTGGCACAGATATTTGGAGCTCTGGCGCATTATCTTGTGAGTCCTCTGGTAATGGGAGGGGACTTTAACTCCGTCACGGATGTCTCCATAGACAGATTTCACCCGCAACTGGCAGATTCCCCAGTACATCGATTGACTAAGGGTAGGTTGGACTGGCAGACGCGGTGGGGACTGATAGATGCCTGGCGCGTGCAACACCCGGGGGATAGAGATTACTCCTACTTCTCTGGTATGCATGAATTGCATGTGAGATTAGATGCGGTGCTATGCTCCCTGACAATAATGCCAACCATTGTACAAACTGAATACCTAACTAGAACGATATCAGATCACAACCCTCTATTGATTACTATGGACTGGGTGGCTGGGCTCTCGTGTGTCCCTACTTGGAAATTACGCCCGAAGTATTAGAAGACCCACTTTTCCATGCTACACTGGAGGAGGGAATAACACTGGATTTTGCGGAGAACGCTGGAACAACGGTGACAAGGGCAACAGAATGGTACGCTTTTAAAGTAGTCGTCAGGGGGCTCTGTATAGGAAAACACGCAGGGATACGGAGGGTTCTCCTAAATGATCTAGGAACGGCTGAATCTCGGCTACGAGAAGTGGAGAAAGCAAGACCTGGCCACCCTGAACTACAGGAGGAGGTTAGAGCGGCTAGGGAGGCAGTAGCAGTTGAAGTAGAACGCTTGCGCTGCTTTGACCATAAGGCATAGACATTGAGAGCGCATGCAGAAGGAGACAAGGGGGGGACATTATTGGCCTGGTTGGCTAACCCCACAAAGAGATGCTCCCCCATACAGACTCTGCAAACGGAGGGGGGAGACATAGCCTATACCCAAAACGAAATATTGCAGTGCTTCAAGCGCTATTATGAGGCACTTTATAGAAGCAACCTAGAGGTTGGAGACCCTGCCCTTGACACTTTCCTGGACGACTTGGTTTTGTCGGGATTAGATCAAGAACAGGCGACAGAATTGGGGAGAGATCTAGAGCTCGGAGAAATTCGAGGGGCTATTAAACGTATGGCCCATAATAAAACGCAGGGACTTGATGGCCTACCCATAGAATTCTATGGGAAATTGACCTGCTAGCGCCAAGGCTCCAGGAAGTCTACAAAGAGGCAAGAGAGGCGGGACAGTTGCCCCGATCGATGCGTGAAGCATTAGTGATTCCCCTATTGAAACCAGGGAGGGAGACTGAGAACGCTGCCTCGTATAGATCATTGTCGATGTTAACCACCGACTACAAGATACTGAGCAGTATCTTGGCAGCCCAGCTGCTGCACCACATGACCACGCTCGTACACAAAGACCAAGCTGGTTTCATACGAACGCGACTGCGAACATCAGAAGACTGGTGCGACTCTTAGAAGAAGAGCATCCACAGACGCAACATCCAATGGTATTATCAGTTGATATCGAGAAAGCTTTTGATAGCTTAGACTGGGAATATTTATATAAAGTGTTGGAACGGTTTGGTCTAGGAGATGGTTATCTACAATGGACACGAGTTATGTACACATCGGCGGTGGCCAGAGTAAGAATAAGGTCACTGATATCATCACGATACCAGGTGGAGTGGGGGACGAGGCAGGGGTGTTCCCTGTCCCCGTTACTGTTCGCCTTGGCAGTGGAACCCCTTGCGGCTGAGATTCGAACTGGGAGACACTACGGGGGCCTGGGGAGCAGAAGCGGGCAGCAGTTCATATCGCTTTACGCGGATGACCTGTTGCTCTTTCTGGAAGATGCGGATAGAGCGCTGACAGGGGTGGAAAGACTGCTCTCGAACTTTGGAACACTCTCAGGCCTGAGGGTTAACTGGTCCAAGACTTGCCTGTTCCCAGTGAGACAGGGAGAGATTAAACCAAACTTAGCTCGGGCAGTACGCTGGGAACCCACCTGCTTGAAGTACTTGGGTGTGCACATCTATCACACGGCGGTGGACATGTTGGAGGGAAACGTGGGCCGTGGTGTGAGGGCGCTGAAAGGTAGCATGGCCTTTTGGGCCACCCTGCCGCTATCGGTGGTGGGCCGTATCTCCCTCTTGAAAATAGTGGTCCTACCTCCCTTCTGTTATTATTTTAGGACGCTGCCAGTGTGGATACCCGCTTCCACTTTTAAGCTACTGCAATCGTTAATGGTGTCCTTCCTTTGGGGTACAGGCAGGCGTAGAGTCGCGCTGGCGACGCTCATGCGTCCCAAAACCGCAAAACTCGAAGTCTGGCGGTCCCAGACTTCGAGTTATACTATATAGCAGCTTAATTGCAGGTCTATACACAAGAAATAGCACAGGAATTTAGAGGACCAGAACACAGGAGGGGGAGAGGAACACCGCGCCACGCACTCTCATATATAGCTTTACAGCAGAAGCTGGACCTTAAGGACCTCCTCACAGAAGAAAAAACAATCAGACTCTGCTGGAATCGCTCCCAACGTAGAGCGGGAGTGTTACATCCATATGCACCCGAGATACCACTTGGGATGGTGACAGCATTACCGCATGGCGGAGACTGGTCACAATTGCAGATCTGGGAGGAAGCGGGGTTACAAATGTTGGGAGACCTATATGAAGATGGTTCTATGCTGCCCTACCAAATTCTCCGAGAGAGGTTTGACTTGCCAAGAGGTGATTTCTTGTTGCATGCAGAGTTAACTAGAGCAATACAGGCGCACTGGAAGCAAGGGCTGATGGAACCCAAGACGTCGATGGCCTGCCAGTACACCATGATGGCGGCGGGGACCTTTAAGGCGGTGACGTGCCTGTATTCTGGAATGTTTAATGAGAGCCTGTAACCCCTAGATGCATTGAAGGGTAAGTGGGAAACTGACTTAGGTAAAGATATTCCGGAGTCAACCTGGGCACAGATAATACGGCGAGCCTGGAAGAGCACGAGGAATACAAGGTTCCAAATTGTGCATTTCTATGTGCTTCACAGAGCGTACTTGACACCAGGAAAAATCCAGAAATATTTTAAGGTAGATGCAGCAGCATGCCTCAGATGCACGAGAGCTGGTGTAGAATTAGATCATATGCTATGGTCCTGCCCGATGATAGGACACTATTGGAAGGAGGTGGGTGACACCTTGAACATGATAACGGAGAGGCAGCTAGAGTTGGATATGGCTACTAGTATACTGCATTGGTTGCCCCACACATCCAAGAACAAAATTACCAGTAAATTTAGAGATATGGGTCTTATATTGGCAAAACGTGAAATTACAATGCACTGGAAGGCAAGAAAGGGTCCCACTGATAAAAGATGGAAGGATGAGTTTTTGAAATGGGCCACTAGTGAAAGCACATTGAGATTCCAGCTAGCGTGCCGGCGAAACTATGATAAGGCACTAGAAGCTGCAGTGGCGTGGGAAACACTAGTGCAAGCACTACGGGAACACGAGACACACGATAGTTGAAATGAGCAGCTCACCAGTGGGAGATCAGCCCCGAAATATGACAGGTACATCATACAGATTAACACATAGCCACTCCTGTGTACACACATTAAAGGAGAAAGGACACGGTCCCCTGCGTCGGGGGTGGGAAGTTGGGGAGGGGGGAAGGAACTTACTGTTTTAGCAGAACCTAGGGAAAGAGATGGGGCACTGAGGGTTCTGCTGCATTCGGAACATTGAATCTGACGAAATAATGTATCAGCATACCATGCATAGTATAACAGTGTGGGGGGGGGGGGGGGATTTTGGATTGCTGCTCTGCAGATGCGATGGAAGCTCTTATATAAGGATGATTGTATGTTTTGTACAAAAACCAATAAACTACGTTTATAAACAAGCATTGAAAATGCAATAGGTCTCGCCTTTGATTAAGTCATTGCTTAGCTAATGGTATTGTTTAGCAAAGCAAATGGCTTTAACTTAATAAAAGGCGAGGCCTATTGCATTTTCAATGGTTGTTTTACACTTGAAGCCATAGTAAAATAAAGTCCTTTACACAGAATCACACAACGTCAGTCAACTGCAGAAACCGGAGGTTTTCAATGCCCCAGTGTGAGAGGGTGTTATGTAGGGCTTCCTCATATACAAGGCCAATGTGACGCACCCTGCGGGATTTTAGCAGGAAGGTAAGAACATTCAGGAGCCCCAGGATAGCATATGCAAGTAAGCGGGGCACCTGTATGTTGAAGTAGGTGTCAATATCAGTCAATATCGTGTAAGCTTGGGGCAATCCTACAACAAATGAAGCAGCATCCCGGGAGACCCACAACCCCTCCAGCAGTATGCACTACATACAGGGTTGCCCCAGTGTAGCTGCACTGGGGAAAGGTACCAGTATGTAGCTATTTTAGTAGTGGTCTCAATGTTTTTGGTGTTAGTTGCGATATGTCTTGTGCTGTAGTAAATTTTATCTCATTCTTTGTGCATCTGTGTCCGTCCTAGTTCACGCTTCCCATCACTTCTATACTGAGGTCTTGGCTGCCGGGGTAGCGTCTTGAAGAATAGCATAGAGTTCCGTGATAAAGTGTCTATCAGAAGTCTTAGTGACAAGCAAACTGTCAGGTGAGGGAGCCAGTGGCGGACCTAAAGTTAGGGCATTCTTTCCGTTTCTGGCAGCGCATAATCTTTCAGCAGCTGCTCAAAGGAAATGGGACCTTCTCTTCAAACAGGAGGCCTATGGATCTGCACCCCAACATTTGCCAGGTCAGGAATGTGGCATGGTGAAGCCTTGGTGTAATGTCCAAACTACCTACGATCGGTGTCAGTGGGGAGGGGTACAATGACAAGGTCTTATGCGTCACCACACGATCCCACACATCAAGAGTGGCCTTAGTCACCAGGGAGGAGTTTGGATTAGGATGCATGATGGCAAGTAAAACAAGTTTAAAAAAAAAAACACTGGGAGGGGGGAGGAGAAACACGAGAGACGGCCTGAGAGTTTTTGAGTGTAAGCTCACCCAGCAATTAGAAGGCACTGTGTCACACCGCAAGTAAAACAAGTTAAAAAAAAAAAAAAACACTGGGCGGGGGGTGGAGAAACACGAAAGTGAAAGTACGGCCGGCATTGCTGTGGGGAGGGGGGAGGAGAAATGCGACACACCTGGATATAGTGTGAAGCAGCAGGGGCCTTTGAAGTGAAGCTTCACTTCAAAGGTGTGGGAGGAGTGCGGCTCGGCTGAGCCAGAGCGCACGCTGGGGGAAGCTTGTGGGGCGGAGCGGGAAGAGTTGCAGGGGAACAGATGGCTGGCGATTTGATTCTGTGCACGCGCATTTTAGGTCAATGCGCAAGCGCATTGACCTAAAAGCGCACGGGCACAGCATCAAATCGCCAGTTAAAGTCTGTTTAAGCCCCTATAGTCTCGCTCCGCTCAATGCGCATGCGCATTGACAGGTCGCGAGACCTAAAAAAAGGTGGCCACCTGGGACCACAGGAACTACTGAGTCTGAACAGTATCATATTAGCGAACGCCGAGTCCACAAAAACAGTAAAACACCCCAATACTCTGGTTGCCCTATGAACAGTAGAGGACCAAACCACAACTAACAGTTCAACCATAACTCTACTGGAATCATACCACAGGGGAGTCGCCAAGGGTGGGGGAGGCAACCGCCATAGTAGTATTTGTCATTCACCTTGGTCATGTATCATACCTGCATTGCTCTATCACAAACCCTGGTGCAATGATATATAGAGCAGGGCAACTTATTACATCAACAGCTGAACAATCTACTAGGCAGTACATTATACGATACCACTCTTGTCCCTCTTCAACAGTTCAATAATTGTCCGCCGTTTGTGCGGTTACTAAAGGGAACAATGTTAGGCTGGATTCGGACTCCGATCGGTTTGTTGCCCCCTCCGACGAGTGAGTAGAAACAGCTCAGGTCCTGGCATCATGTTCCGCCAGTGCTGCCGCCATCAGGAAAGTGTCCCTCTGACTGTTTGTGATCTGTTCCACCGATGGAGTCATCCCAGGGTCTGCCCCACTGTGTTCAGTAGCTTCCAGAGCTAATGCTGCATCCCGTCACAGTGGGGAATGCATGGAGCCACCCCGTGGAAGGGAGTCCTGCGTGGCAGGGGGGGGGGGGGAGAAAGTGATCTCAAGCCAGTCTGCTACCTCCACCGGGTTCTAAAAAAAAATTGACTTTTGCCCATGTATCACCTTCAATCTGGCCGGGAAGAGTAAGGCATACTTCAAGCTGGGCGATCTCAGTTTCTTCTTAACCTCTTGAAATGTGGCCCTGGCCTTCTGGACCGCTAGCGTAAAGCCTGGGTTCAAGGAGATCGTCTTATTCTCAAATCAGATAGGAGCATTTGTCTCGTGCCGCTCCTAGAATCGGGTCGCGGTCCTTGTAGCTCAGGATATGGGAAATTAGGGTTCTCGGGGGTGCTCACTTTTCTCCAGTATTCCCAGAATTCATACATTGTTCCAACGGGACCTCCCTTCTGCATCATCCACCCTGTCCTGGAGCCCCCTCAGTTGACGCCGCACCTGTTCCATGTGAGTAGTTTGCTCAGTTTGTTGAGGTATCAAATCATCAATGGCAATTTTATTGCATTTCACCTTTTCCGCCAGTTTTTTGTGGTCTGCCTTTAACAGATTGAAGCTAGTGGAGAGTGAGCCCAGCTGCGTTTCCATCGCTACGCGCGAGTGCCAACATTATTGTAACCATAGATTCCAATGCATGCGTGTCCGGTTGTTTCGCTCTAGTGCGCCCATGTCACCGGGGGTATTCTGTTTTCGTGGACCCTGTAACACTCAATCTCCAAGTCAGCTCGCAACACTAGTAGTCTTGATACAATAGAGTGAGGTGAGGACTCAGATATAGTTCTGTTCCGTGAAGGTCCCTAATCTTTATTTGGAGTCGTAGGTGATCCCCCACTATGTCCCGTACCTCTTTCAGTCACCACCGGCAGTGGCACGCAATCCACACAGGTTGTCAGCACAGCGCGCAGAGTATCGCACAAGTGTAATTCCGCTCTTAAATCCTAGGGCACCTCACCACTATGCCTGTGCGACATTATTGGCAGTCCAACTTGTACACTTCCTCCAATCAGTTTCCTCCAGGCACAAGCCCCACAACCTCACAGCACTCCAGGCTCCAGTTCTCCACACACCACTGCATGTTTCTCAGTGCCCCCTCGCATTCACAGCAGTCTCTAGACATCCATGGGTCTCAGCAGCTGGCCTCTCAGTCCATACGTGTTAATGCCAGCAATGTGGCCCAGTCGCCTTCCCTCCACCGCCCGTGGTCTTGCAGCTCCAAGATTGCAGTGTCTTCAATGGGGGAAGGGTGCAGTTCACATAAAACAGCCCCCGATTATGCCCGTTCTCCACCTTAATGCCGCTCTCCTACCACATTGTCCATTCCTCCATATGTGCGTCGCTCATACACTTCGGCCTGCAGGCTCAGGAGCCACGGTCCGCAACGTCTCCGCCTCCTGCTAGTACAGCTATCTCCATCCCCGGGGCGCCATCTTGGATCACCTCCGTCGTTCAGCACCGCCGGGCCTCGTCCGATGTACCAGAGACCGCGGCAACAGGCCGTGTGTGCCCTTCACCGCCAGTCCTTTGACTTGTGTCGAGCGGGAGGGAAGGGGAGACACTCCTTGTAGCAGCTCCGTGAGGCCCCACGCCCGTCTGCACTCTCCTCCGGGCTCACAACACAGCAGTGGCGGTCTGACTCGTTTCGCACAGGAAGGGGGCCGCCTTAGGTCTCCATGTGCAGTCCGCTTGCCCTGTAGCTGCTCCGCTACAATTTGCAGGGTGTTCATAGTTCAAAAGTGCCCCATCCTAACAGGATAGTTTGGCAAAGTGTCAGGTTTGGCACAGAGTGTTCGAGGCATGTGGGCTGCTAAATTCATATCTTAGCATTAGATCGCCACCTAGTGTTGGGTCCGGATGATCGCACATTGTTGTCCTGGAAGAGTCTTCGAAGTATCCTGAGATGGGTGGCTCCTCCCCTGGACTACAGTGCGCATGGGCATCGGCTCCATCCCCAGATTGTTTTTTTCCGCCATTGGGTTCGGATGCGGTCTCGACGTCTCTCCGTCGGAACCGAATAAACATCAATCTTTACGGCCAAAAGGCTTGGGTTCTTTACGTCGGTATTGTTTGCGTACGGTCTCGAGTTCTTCCGTCTCTCGGAGCCGGATTCAGCGGAGTTTGTAACCCTCTTCGGACATCGAGGCCTTCTCATCGCGACTCGACAACAAGTTCCCAACATGGAGCGGAGTCCGTTTAAACTCTGTCCGCTCTGTGGGTCCAAATACCCACACATAGACGTGCATCCGGTCTGTAATAAATGCCTTTCGCCGGACCACGACGAAGGCAGTTGCAGGGCCTGTGCGAGTTTCAGGTCGAAGAAGACTCTCACGATTCGGCGCGCGGTGCGCCTTGTGGCCAAACAGGCGGCCCCGGATCCAGAAAACATCTTCGACGACCAAGAAGACGAGGACCAGAGCCATCATCTTCAAATCTCCCCGCCCGAGACGGAGGTCGAGGCCGATCCGGAATATGACGACGACGGAGTCGTGGATCAAGACCTTGAATACGTCGACGAGGTAGGGGACGACAATATGGTTTATGGGGCCGCGGAAGATAGCTCAGGGGACGAGCTATGCCCCGAAGTTGACGGACATCAGGAGAGGGTCGCGGGATCGCCTGTCGGCCTTACCCAAGACCCTGGAGCGCAAGCCACGGCCTCGCCTGCTGGCCCGGCCACGGACACACTTGCTGCGCCAAGGGTTTCGAAACCGAAACTGAAAGCAACGGTCTCGGCAGCACCTAAGATGGCCGACCCAAAACCGAAACCGAAAGTCAAGGACTCAAACGTCCCTAAGATGGCGGTCGTCACCGCAAAAACACCTACACCGGCAGCCTCATCGACTCCGTCGACCTCCGGTCCACAGAAGTCGAAGAAACACGGCGATTCCACAAGGTCAAAATCGGCGCCGGAGGAGAGACCCGCTAAAAAGAGTGGCACGCACAAAACTAGCGCGTCGGCGCCGGCAAAGCCAACCAAAGTAAGCGGCACAGCCCCGGCTCCAACGGGGACATCTGAGCATCGCTCCAAGGACTCGGGGTCGGCGCCGTCCGTCCCTCCAAAGGAGCACCGGAACGTCGCTTCCGACGGCAAGGCCGCCTCGTCGGCGCCAAAGACATCGGTCACCGACGCATCTCTCGTTGCTTCTTCACTACAAAGAATTAAGGAGAAGGCTTTTTCTTCGTCGACGCCAGCGCCATCGACGCAGAAGGCGGCAGACGTCCCGGTCAAGCCCGCAAGTAAACTCCTCTTCCTTCTACCGCCAAAAGTGGCGCCGAAGGCCTTTTCATCTAAATCGACGCCAAAGAAGGCGGAATCTTCTGCGGCAGGGCCATCTTCGGGTCAGGTGCTCGACCAGGAAGAGGATTCGGAGTGTTTCATAGATGCGGACACGGGGAAGTTAACCCTTTACAAAAGAAAGATCACTTCGCAGCCGGTGGAATCCTATGTCATTCCCCTAAAGAAGAAAAAGTTTCCACAAGACGCCTCAGGCCTCATGGAACCTATCCAGCCTCCTATGGGAAGGAGCCCAACACCGTCTCCAGACCACTCTGAAGGTGAAGGCTATGGTGAAGATGAACAATACACGTTCCCAGTCAATGAGCCTGAGGCACAGCCAGATTCATATGATGTCATTGGGGACCAGGGCACCCAAGATATGGGACAGGACCCACAGACTTTCAGTACACGTGCGTCCCCTACAGAGGATTCTACAGGTTTTCATGCACTCATTGAAAGGGCAGCTGCTAATCATGATGTGGACATGCATGCTGACCCAGTTGAGGAAGACTTTCTGTTCGACACCTTTGCAGTTTCGGAGAAAACTGTAAAGACACTGCCTATGCTCAAAGGGGTCCTCAAGCATGCTGCGGACATCTTTAAGGAGCCTACCAGGGCGAGGGTGGTCAATCCACGTATTGAAAAAAAGTACAGACCAGCGCCTGCGGACCCTGCATACATTCGAGGGCAGTTGCCGCTTGACTCCCTGGTGGTCGCAAACGCACGCAAAAGGGCCAACTCCCAATCAACGGGTGAAGCTCCTCCCCCGGATAAGGAGTCCAAAGTGCTAGAGGCAGGAGGCAAAAGAGTGGCCGCGCAGGCTGCCAATTTCTGGCGTATTGCAAATACGCAGGCACTACTGGCACGTTATGATAGATCACATTACGACACACTAGAGCAGATTGTGGAACACCTGCCTCCGCAGTTTCAAGAGGGCACCAAAATGATTATACAAGAAGGGCAACTGATCTCCAACGCGGCCATAAAGTGTGCACTTGACGCCGCGGACACAGCCGCTAGGGCCATTAACACCAGTGTTATGCTCAGAAGGCAGGCGTGGCTACGCATATCAGGGTTCAAACCTGACATTCAGACAACAATACTTAATCAACCAGTCAACCCGGATAGACTGTTTGGTCCAGATGTTGACACCACCCTGGAAAAAATTAAAAAAGATACTGAAACTGCTAAATCTATGGGGGCCCTACAATCACAGCAGTTTCGTGGCAATAATTTTCGTCGCTCAGGTGCCCGTGGAGTCACCAGAGGACAGTTGGGTCAGCAGTCACAGTTCCCTAGAGGTGGAGCACAATCCTCGTACCCCAAACAAAACAAGAGGGGCTACAGGGGAAACAGCAACAAAGGACGCGGCAAAGGAGGCAACGATTCACGCTCCTCTGCCCCAAGCAGCCAGTGACTCGCTGTCACTGCCCCCCGACCACTTGACACCTGTCGGGGGGAGAATACAGCAGTTCCTGCCCGTCTGGATCAACATCACCACAGACAGGTGGGTGCGACAGCTTATCCAGTACGGTTATTGTCTAGAGTTAAAATCCACTCCACCCAACATTCCACCAAGGCAAAGGCCTATGTCCGCAGAGCACTTGCACTTATTGCAGCAGGAAGTGTTGGTGATGCTGCAAAAAGGAGCAATCGAGCTCGTGCCAGTGGGGGAGGAAGGCACAGGGGTCTATTCCCTGTACTTCCTCATTCCAAAGAAGGATGGATCTCTCAGACCAATTCTGGATCTCCGTCCCCTCAATCTGTACATACTGTCAGAGCATTTCCACATGCTTACACTCCAACAGATTCTTCCTATGTTAAACAAAGGAGACTTTTTAGCAACCTTAGATCTCAAGGATGCTTATTTCCACATTCCGCTACACCCGTCCCACAGGAAGTACCTCAGGTTCACTATCCAGGGCACGCATTATCAGTTCAAAGTCCTACCCTTCGGAGTCACAACTGCCCCAAGGGTGTTTACCAAGTGTCTGGCGACAGTGGCAGCGCACCTCAGGAGGCAGAACATCCATGTCTATCCCTACCTCGACGACTGGCTCGTTCAAGCCAGGTCGGAACAGCAGTGCGCCGCGGACATGTCAACTACCATTCATCTCCTTCACGACCTGGGTTTCTCGTTGAATTACCCAAAGTCACACCTTCAGCCGGCACATGTCCGGCAGTTTCTGGGTGCGTCAATCAATACCCTGACGGCCAAGGCGCAACCAAACCAGGTCAGGATAGACGGCATACAGTCTCTAATCCAAAAATTCAGACCGGGACAATCACTGCCAGCAAGAGTGTTCATGCAGTTGATAGGCATGATGGCCTCCTGCATCTTCATAGTCCCGCACGCACGGTTGCATATGCGCCCGCTCCAGGAGTGCTTAGCAAATCAGTGGACACAGGCTCAGGGACAATTAACAGACCTAGTGTTGGTTACCAGTCGGGCATACAACTCTCTGCATTGGTGGACTCCACACAACCTTTGCAAGGGCCGACTGTTCCAGGAGCCAGTGCCACAGGTTATCCTGACAACGGACGCATCTCTCCAGGGATGGGGAGCTCATCTGCTCACTTACACAGTGCAGGGACTATGGACGACGCAGCAACAGAAGATGCACATCAACTATCTAGAACTGATGGCGATCTTCATGGCGCTCAAGTCCTTCATTGTACATCTGTGCAACAAGGTGGTGTTAGTCCGGACGGACAACATGACCGCGATGTACTACATCCAAAAGCAGGGGGGCACCCACTCACCACAGCTGTCTCACCTGGCTCAGAGCATGTGGAAGTGGGCCATTCAGAGGAACATCTTCCTCATGGCAGAACACCTCCCAGGGAAGGACAATCAGATGGCGGATCTGCTCAGCAGATACAGCCATCAAATGCACGAGTGGGAGATACATCCATCGGTACTCCAGCCGTACTTCCAAAGGTGGGGTCGTCCAGACATAGACCTGTTCGCCACAAGGGAGAACACAAAATGCCAAAGCTTCGCCGCCAGGTTCCCACACCCCCAATCGCAGGGCAATGCGATATGGATGAACTGGTCAGGCAAATTTGCTTACGCTTTTCCCCCGACACCTCTGATACCACTGGTGGCGAGAAAACTACGGCAACACTCGATGACACTTATCCTAGTTGCTCCAACGTGGGCGCGCCAAGCCTGGTACACCACGTTCCTCGAACTCTCAGTGGTGCCGCATCAAAGACTGCGCCTCACGCCCAGACTTCTGACGCAGAACCATGGAGAAATTCAGCATCCAGATCCGCAACAGCTCAACCTGGCGATCTGGCTCCTGAAGTCTTAGAGTTTGGATACCTCAACCTACCTCCTGAATGCATGAACATCATCAAGGAGGCGAGGAAGCCGTCAACCAGAGCATGCTATGCCGCAAAGTGGAAGCGTTTTGTCATTTACTGTGCGGACAATGACATAAACCCGCTAGATGCATCTATCCCTAACATCATTTGCTATCTGTTACACCTTTATAAGTGCAAACTAGCGTTCACTTCTATTCGGATACACCTATCCGCCATCGCAGCTTACCTTCAAAACAGGCAGCATCTCTCAGTCTTCAGGGTGCCTGCCATTAAAGCGTTTCTTGAAGGTCTGAAACGAGTCATTCCCCCAAGAACACCGCCAGCTCCGGTGTGGAACCTCAATGTGGTCCTCACCAGACTGATGGGACCACCATTTGAGCCACTGCACTCGTGTGAACTGCAATTCCTGTCGTGGAAAGTTGCTTTCCTAATTGCGATTACGTCACTAAGGCGGGTTAGTGAGCTGCAAGCGCTCACAATACAAGAGCCTTTCATTCAAATTCATCCAAATAGGGTAGTGCTACGTACTAACCCCAAGTTCCTTCCAAAGGTGGTGTCACATTTTCATCTCAACCAAACTATCGATTTGCCGGCATTCTTCCAGAACCCACAGACAGTGGCAGAAAGAATGCTCCATACGTTAGACGTACGGAGGGCATTAATGTACTACATAGACAGGACACAACACTTTAGGAAGACGAAACAACTCTTTGTTGCCTTCTCACCACAACACAAAGGCAACCCGATTTCCAAAGCGGGAATAGCCAGATGGATTGTTAAGTGCATTCAAATCTGTTATCAAAAAGCCAAGCGCACTTTAACAATACCCCCAAAGGCACACTCCACACGCAAGTTGGGGGCATCTATGGCTTTCCTAGGAAACATTCCTCTAGAGGACATTTGCAGAGCAGCCACGTGGGTTACACCACATACCTTTACAAAACACTACTGTGTTGATGTACATTCCAAACAGCAAGCGGCTGTGGGGCAGGCTGTTCTCAAAACACTTTTTCAGGTTTCTGCAGCTGGCACGGGCAACCGCCGCTAATGGAGGGACTGCTATGTATTCTATGCTAAGATATGAATTTAGCAGCCCACATGCCTCGAACTGAATATGCTACTTACCAGTATGCATCTGTTCTTGGCATGTAGGGCTGCTAACATTCATATCGCCCACCCTCCTCCCTGGTGCCCGTCGCAGCTGCAGATATACTATTGTATTCAATCATTAGCAAGGACATCCTTTACACTTTTCACTCCATCCTCTGCCACAATGGCGAAAAACAATCTGGGGATGGAGCCGATGCCCATGCGCACTGTAGTCCAGGGGAGGAGCCACCCATCTCAGGATACTTCGAAGACTCTTCCAGGACAACAATGTGCGATCATCCGGACCCAACACTAGGTGGCGATCTAATGCTAAGATATGAATGTTAGCAGCCCTACATGCCAAGAACAGATGCATACTGGTAAGTAGCATATTCATTTCCTAGCTCACGTCCGCCATGCTTGGCAGTTAGCCACGCCCCCAAGATGTTCTGCACCTTAATCACATATTTTTCTTTATCACACTCGGGTGGACAAGAATCAATCACATACCAGTTTATCATTAACATTCCTGCACAAACGCATCTTTATGAATTAAGGTAATGACACCCTCGCGTTGTCTCTAAGAATCAGTTAGTAAGTACATTTGTTATTGTAACATTGATATTTTTGTTCACAGGTTACTCCTGACGAAGGGACGCCCCAGTCCCAAAATGCATTGGGCTTTCTTTTAATCGTTTAGTGTATTTTTAAATGATTGGATGTAAATTTGTGAAACAATTAGATTTTTCTGATGGGACTATGATGTACAATCATGTATAAGAAGATATAACTTAATACAGTATCTGTTCTAACATACTGTTTTTATTTTATTCATCGTATTGTTGAAATTTTGCATTAATGATTAGGGTTCGTCAGTGCACAGTGTATACTAAAACATTAGTTAGGAACTCTTTTCTTCGATACAAGTCGCTTGTACAGACAGCAAGCGTTACACTGTTGCACCATTGTTCACACAATTAGACTAATTGGTCAACAAATTGAAATAGGTGTGCGCCTCCTTCCCCTTTTTACTTAGCATACCCAAGAGCAGAGGGAGTGTGAGACTGGATCTTGGGGAACTTCTAAGTGTTTCAAAAAGTAAGTAAGGAATGTATTTATTTGTATATGATTAATTAAAATCTTTACAAAAATATAAAACGCCATATGGCAATACAAATAATTTAAAATACAGCAGTTACTATTGTCAATTCATGGTTGTTACTAAGGCCCGATGAGTCTTTCAAGTGTGCTTGGGTCTTTCCTTCATTAAATCAAAGAACTTCACAACCTGACAATTCAGTTTAATATCACTGGAGGAAAAACACAGTTTGACTGCCTGCCTACAGGTCCGAACGGCATGTGATCTAAAAAAAAAAAAAAAAAAAAGGTAGCAACAGCTTCTGCCTCAGGTCCATTAATCTCGGGCAAATGCATATCACATGGATGATGTCCTCCTTGCCAGATTTACACAGGCGACATAGAGCCGAAGCATGAGTTCTCTCCCATGGCGGCAAGTGCGGTAATATCGGGATAGCTCCAAGGCGCAATTTCAGGAACGTTTCTTTGATTTTTATTTTCATCACGATATTAAGATATGCCTGTGGCCGTATTTTGCTGTAATCTCCAACCGTTATCCATCCATGCGCCCTGTTGGCTAGGTCTCTCTTATTTTCTATTGCCCAAATTATTCGGTCAGATTTTTTTGCCAATTTTTTGAAGGACTAATGATCTATGGCGGTTCCCAGATATCGGATAAGCCTATCACATCAAGAGATCCAAATAGATAGTCCCTCGGCAGTGAAGTGCGACATCTAATTAGCTACAAAAGGACATCTTCTAGGGATCCCTTATGTAATTTGACCCATGGTAATTAGCAGCTCTGCTTAATAATTTTATATAGCCTACATTGTCATCTGGTAGAGAAGGCTTAGTAGGGTAAAGATCAGAATTGTTACCTGTGGGAGATTTAGTGTTGTAATCTCTCCAGGGGTCTGTAGGTGTTGGATTATTGTCTTTATCCCCATCATCCTGATCATACGTGTATATGGTGGTGGTGAGTCAGCAGATGAAATTAACAATGGTTGTGACTCAGACTTTAGGTGCCGAGCCAGGGCATCGTAACATGTTCTCCGTACCGACCATGGCCTGAAGGCAGGGGTGGGACCGGAGACTTTTTCTTGGGCTGAGTTGGAATTTGAGGCAAGGGAGGATCGGTACTCACAATGCGCTGCTCTTGCGGGATGTCTTCGCCCCTACGGAGCCACATCTGGAGATGGAGATAGGCTTCTGTTCTTCCTCGATTCACATGGCATCGCCAGTCTCTTGAGGTCTGGAATGGAACTGGTGTGTTGGCTCTACATGTCGTGACATTGTACCCGATGGTCGGCCGAGTCTGCAGAGGCATGGAACAAAAGAGTGCCATCTAAGGGAAGATCCGCCAACCGTTCCCGAACATTCTCTGGGAACACACAGTGCCGAAGCCAAGTATGGCGGCGAAGGGCAACCGAAGAAGTCATGGCACGACCAAGGACCTCGAAGATGTCCAGAACGGAGCGAAGAATAAACACCGCCAGCTCCCGCCCATCTAACGCATGGTGCCGCAAGTCAACACAAGCACCTTCCTGAGAAGCTTCAGACCCCAGGGAATCCACAGAGTCCCACAAGCAAGAAGTGGTCCTAGCCAAAACACACAGGGTTTTAAGGGCCCGCAGAGCCGCACTGGTTGAAGTGAACATATTGCGCCCCCTAGAGTGCAGCCAGCGGCCTTCCGTGACGGGGGAAGACAACAGCAGCGCGGCAGGGAGGGAAAGGAAGTCTGCAAAAGGGGGCCTCTGGCAGAGGGGTGGAGGGAGACACACACACCGGGTCACACGGTGCCGGTGCAAAAGGTGTTGGGGCACCATGTCCCCCGTGGCAGGACGCCCTCAAGTCCCCAACAGAGAAGAGTGGAGCGAACCCTCGAAGGGAACAGCAGCTCCCTACCACCAAAGCCCTGGTGGAGAACTTCCAGAAGATGATCTGCGGGGAAATTAGCAGCTGGATCACCCATGCACAAAATTCCCACAGCTGAGGAAACAGTGCGAGCGAAGGCCGCACCCGCCTCTGTAGGGCCCCGCGGTAGGGAAAGCAGCTCCTCATTAGGCGACGGCTGCAAGCTAAGGCGGCTGTCCCCCATGCCAACTGGAGTAGGGAAGGGCCAGGTCCGGAAAGGAATAAGAGGGACTAAGGCGTGGGGGACCTGCGGCTCCTCCGGCACAGACCGCGGCGAGGAGCAGTCCTTAGACTACGTCGGGGGAAAAAGCCACGATGCGGCAGCCCGTCTCCCGTGAGGACACCAGCAAGCACCGAACCTCCAGAGAAGAGGAGGGATCCGAAGACGAGTCAACGACCCGACGTCAGTCTGGGGCCGTAGAGTTCGCAATCTGAGGCAGGACATCAATGTCTGGCGCCAGAGGAGATGCCGGGCTGGGCTCTGCCACAGCGCAAGAGACCAGGGCTGGGCCGCAGCGGCGAAGGAACAGCGCCGTCTCGACCTCCAATGAGGTAACCGCCAGCGTGGAGGGACGAGAGGGACCCGGGCTGGACGAGGAGTCCCCCGCCATCCTCGAGCCATAACGGGATGAGAGGGGCCCTTCGCCGACCCCTGTGGCGCCGCTAGGGCTAGCAGCCGCCAGCACCGTAGCGGCGTCACTTCGGCCTCAGAAAAGCTCGCCGCCTGTCCAGAGGGCTGAGAGGGGCTCGGGGAGGTGTCCCGAGCCCAGACGACCTCCAGCGACACCACAGGGACTCCGAAGGAGAGAACCCCAAAGGGCCGCACCCAAACGGCACCACATCCTCCAAACCTGGATCCGAACTAGTCGGCGCCCGAGCAGTCGGCGATGCGCGGAGGGCCCCCACACTGCAAGGGATCAGCTGACGTCCCAGGAGGGGAAGGAGAAGCCAGCGAGAGCTGCAATGCCACCGCATAGGTCTCCACCTGGGCTTTATTCGCCCCCACACCGGGACACAGCAGATAGGGGGACGACACACAGGGCTGCATCACCCACGGAGAGCCCATGCCCCCAACAGGCCGGGGACCGGCCCTCGGGGACAAACTGCGACACTTACCGACAGGTGAACGACGCTCTTGCGGCCTAGGAGAAGGACGATGATGAAGGCAGCGGCTTTGAAAACCCTCCGCAGGAGCTGGGCGAGGTGACGAAGCCACCTGGACATGCGAGCTGAGAGAAGTTTCATCTGGCGCTCCCGCCGGGACTTAGGCTTCATCTGCTGACACGCCTCACAATCAGTGGAGTCGTGGTGTTCCCCCAAGCACCACATGCAGATGGATATGGGTCCGTCGCTGACATCAGGCGTCCACAAGACGAGCACGTCTTAAAGCACGAAGGCATCCACACACTGTTCCCACACACACACAATTAGAGAAAGGGAAAGGCCTGAACACGCCCGGAGCACGATCAGCACGATCCGGATCCACGTTGCACATGGAAAAGGAAACAAGCACTGGCGTTGCCAATAGGTCTCGCAGTAGGAAAGTTGGAGCTATTGGTTTTGTATATGACAAAGCCCTTTATGTTTTTAAAAAGAAAACAAAAATAAAAGGCATTGTTATTTGCAATTGTAATAGCTCCAACTTTCCTACTGCGAGGCCTATTGGCAACGCCAGTGCTTGTTTCTTCTTCTGTTTTTATATATGGGTTAAATCTGTATAAATGGAAAATAAGGAGCCTTATCCTGGTAATTAATGCAACTCAAGGTTGCTCTCTTTCACCCCTATGATGTATAGTGCTTTTTTTTTTTAAACCTTTTTATTAGTGGCATTCAACAAAGAGTCATGACAGTTACAGCATCAATAATCCAATACCCCAATATTCGTGGTACATACAGTGGATAATCATCATCTTTACAAGGGCTGGTATAATGCAAACACTACTCTGAACGTCCTGAAATGAGAGGTAACATCACAGGGAACCCTCCCCCCTCCAATCAGGGGCGAAGGTAGCGGGGACACCATCCCACTCTCATACATAGGCATCTCGGCAGTCTGGGTGGAGAATGATCACCGGTCTCATCGACCCATGTTTGTCTTGGCCCCAATTAGTCATCAAGCTACGTCACCCTGTACAGCAGTGTGTCATATGTGTATCAAGTGAGCGTGGTCCCATCGAGCACCCTAATGGCAGTCAGCGTGAGGGTAGTCGGAATAGAGTACCGCTTAAATGGGTGCGTAGCACTCATCAGCACAGAAGCCAGCCTTAACGACTTGCATCTGCGGGGTCCAGCGCATTCGTCCGTTCTCATCGGCCTATTGTGTCAGAGTATAGGAGGAGTAGAGAGTCCTGTCGTCTAAGCGATGCTATGTGAACCGTACATATCCCGGACCTCCCAACACCACCCCAACGATAATCGTCCCAACCCACCCCGGACAGGGCGGGTCAGGGCCCATTCTAACGTGTGAAATATAGTGTGGTGGGTGTGGTGTGAGGCACCTATACACGCTCACAGGCCCGGCATCGGCTCGTCATCTCCAGAGGAGTCGCTGTGAGTCGCTTGAGCCATCCAGTATACCTGTAAGGGGGACCAAAAGTCACTGGGTTTACAACGGGCAGGTAACAGTTCTGCATAAACGCCATGCTGATCCTGGCAATACGTGAGATCGTCCAGCCATTCCTTAACTTTTGGCGCCCTACCCCTCCCCCATCTGCAAGCAATCCTTCTCTTTGCAAGTAGCAATGCGACATCAACATATCTACGGTCTGCCTTGGGTACATTCCTGGTATATCCCAGCAACATCACCACCGGTTCCATGGGAAGAGGGCCAGCAATCATAACTTGGAGCGCAGCATGTACCTGCTCCCAGTATGCCTGGATCGCTCCGCACTCCCAGGCCAAGTGGAGGAAATCCGCGCCCTCCGCCCGGCATCTCGCACATCTATCGTCCTCCGAGAGGTGAAATCGCAGCTTCCGAACTGGAGTGTAGTAATATCTCTGTACGAACTTGTAGTGAATAATTTTCAGTCTGCAGCTGGAGGAGATTTTGGCCGTGACTGAGCAGCAATATTTCCACTGTTCGTCGGTGAGTGCAGTCGGTAGGTCAGAGTCCCAGGCAGTTCACACCTTAGCCAGAACCAGAGGGCGTTGCTCACGAATTGCAGCATACAATTTCGACACCAAGTGTCTGCCGTCCGACACAAGCAAGATGTGCAACGGCAAAACTGTGCCTGGTTCCTCCGGGAAGCTAGGGAGTACATCCCTCATACCCTGACGGAGTCGAATATAATAGAACACCTCCATTGGCGTCGGCGGAGTGTTCAGGAAGATCTGGTCTTTGGTACGGAACCGTCCATCCAGAAACAAATCGCCCCATGTGTTAAGATGTACGCGGGTGCACATGGATCGGAATCCACGTTCTGTTAAGAGCGATAGCTTCGGGTGGTATGCAAGGGGCATCGCTGGTGAATAGAGCATAGGGGCTCCCAGTAGTTTAGTCACTCTCCGCCACGAGTCTATGGTGCAGGTGACAGTGGTAGCAGGTGTCTCAACATCTCCTACCTGACCCATCAGCATGCCCTTGAGTGGTAGTGGGTGCACGATCCAGTCCTCAGCAGCAACTTGAGGCATAAAGGGAGCGGGGTTAACCCAGTGGTAAGCATGCTGAGCCTGAGCACTGAGGTAGTACACCTCCAAGTCGGGTATATCAAATCCTCCCCTGTCATATGGCTGCGTTAGGACACTCCAACTAAGGCGCGGCTGCTTACCGCCCCAGAAAAGGCGAAGTAACTCAGATCGGAGTCTTTTAAAAAAGTAGGCACCCGGGTAGTAGGGTATGTTCTGAAAGAGGTATAGGAAACGTGGGAGAACAACTATTTTTATCAGGGAGGCTCTGCCTGCCATCGATAGCGGGAGGGCCAACCAGCGAGTCACGTTGTCGGTCAGTTGTGAAATGGCCACCCCATAGTTCAATCGGACCGTGTCTTCCCTGTTGAGTGATACTCCGATTCCCAAGTATTTTAAGTCAGAGCCGCACCACTCCAAGGGGTAATCCAGCGGGAAGCGGGTTACGGACGCCGTGAGGGGGAAGAATTGCGACTTTTTCCAATTGATGGGCACTCCGGAAACGCCACCGAACAACACAAATTCTCTCAGTAGTGGGTTGAGGTGGTCCTGCGGGTGTCGTACATACAAAGTGACATCATCCGCATAGAGGGATATGCCAATCTGTCGTTGATTGCAATTAAAGGCGCTGGCCTTATGTAATTGCCGGATCCTGCAAGCTAGCGGCTCGATTGACAGGGCAAAGAGCAGGGGTGACAGGGGGCAGCCCTGCCTAGTCCCCCTCGTGATCGGCATCTGTGCCGACAGCACACCGTTAACGACAACCCTGGCGACTGGAGAAGTGTAGAGTAGCTTTACCCAGGCAATGAATATCCGGGGGAACCCCATTCTGCTCAGTATGGCCAAGAGATATCCCCACTCCACCGAGTCGAACGCCTTGGTGGCGTCTAAAAACACAGCAGCGACCGGAAGATCGGGCGATATGGTGGGTACGAGGGAGAACAGTGTGCGAAGGTTATGGGACGTAGCTCTCCCTGGGACGAATCCAGATTGGTCTGGCAGCACCAGGGTATTCATAAGAAGGGATAACCTAGTCGCGAGCACTTTCGCTAAAATCTTCGCGTCGCAGTTTAGCAATGACAGGGGTCTATAGGCATCGGTATCCACTGGATTCTTCCCTGGTTTCAGTAGCGAGGTGATCGCCACCTCCCTCATAGAGCCCGGCAGTATCCCCACCTCTAGCGACTCTTCAAATACCTCCTTCAGTACTGGTGCCATGATGTCGAGGTAGCATTTATAAAATTCGGCCGGAAGGCCGTCAAGCCCTGCAGCTTTGCCATTACTGAGTGACATGACCGCTTCCCGGATTTCATCCAGCTCGAAAGGGCATCCCAAGCACGCCCTGTCGCCATCACTTAGCCAGCAGAGTGCTATGTCATCCAGGAAATTCCCGAACTCCACCTCACCTATCTGTTGTGTGGAATATAGCCGTTTGTAGTGCTGTAGGAAGGTGTCCTGTATCCCTTTAGTATCCAGGTAGGTCCTGCCCTCTCCATCAGAGATTTCCAAGATATGCGTGGCGCATCGTTGGTGCCGCTAGAACTTTTCCCGGCCGTTCCCCCTCGCAATAGCGCCTGGCTGTCCAATATTTGCCACGGAATTTCACTTCTCCGGCAGCTTCTTCTTCGTAAGTTGACAGTTTGGCTCTAAATGTCATCTCTAGGTCAGGGCAAGGATTCCCGACCATTTCCGCCTGCAGTGCCTTAAGTTCCGCTTCAAGATTAGTCAATGTGCGCACGATTTCCCTTAGTACTCCACAACTCTTGGAGATTGTGACACCTCTCACGGTCACTTTAAAAGCCTCCCATACCGTTTCGACCTTGTCAACAGTCCCCTTGTTCCTAGGGAAGAAGGCTTCAATTTCCTCGCCGAGTTCCTGTTTAAAGACAGGATCAAGCAGGGCCGATGGGAAGAGCCTCCACGGTGGCCGCATTCTCGCATAGCCAGGCATCTCCATAACAGTCAGTACAGGGCAATGGTCCGAGTATGTACGAGGCAGATGTTTCACCTGAACGATTCCCCCAGCTAGGCCCCGTGAGATAAAGCAGTAGTCGATCCCTGCCCATGAGCGCGTGTGTGGTAAAGTGGGTACCTTCCCTAGTTGCCGGGTGTAAGTGCCTCCAGCTATCCAGTAATCCCGCCTCCGTCAGTATGCCCTGTAGCGTGTCCCTAGCTTTCGTGTTGTATTGTCCACTTCCGTCCGATCTGTCCATCCCCGGATGTAGTGATAGGTTGAAGTCCCCTCCCCAGACTATGTGTGTGGCTTCGACCTCCAGTACATGACCCCAAAGCGACAAGAAAAATCCAGGTGTGTCGATATTTGGTGCATAACAATTTACAAGCATTATCCCAGCCGCCCCCAAAGAATCACATACCTCCCCTCATTATCTGCCCGAACCCCCATCTTCTGGAACATCAACCGTTTATTGATCAGAATAACCGCCCCCCTGGAATAGGTGGAATAGGAAGAAAACTCTCTCACATTCGCCCATCTGTTTGCGAACCGGGGGACACAGCGTGGGCTCAGGTGTGTTTCCTGGAGCATCGCTATCTGCACCTGATGCCTATCTAGATATGCAATTACATTCCTGCATTTCCGGGGGTTATTAAGGCCTCGAACATTCCAGGACAATATGGATACTGTAGTTAAGGCGTGATCACCCGCGTTTGTCACCACAACCCTGAGACACGCAAATGTTCAGCGCTCCAGCCCTCCGTAGGAGCGCAACAAGTACCAACCTCTCTGCCGTCAAGAACAGTCGCTGTACTCGATCATCCACACTGACACATTCTCCACCACCAGTCCTAGCACACATGCCATGTACTTCGTCCGTAAGAACTCTGCCACTCTCAACAACACCCATCCCAACAGTCAAACTCCCCCCCTCCCTCCATGCACAGCCCCACAACTCCCGCATCACCATTCCTCCCCCAACCCACTGAAGCAACCCAAACTTGCCAGTACCATGAACCTTCCCTCCCCCCCAGACCCCATACTCAATAACCATAGCAAAACCATGTGGGGAATCCCCTTCTGGGGGCATTAGAGGTACGCACCCATACACCCCTACACTCCCCTCCCGCCCAGCATACGCCATACGGGGAAGACAGAGAAGAAGGGGTGGTGCCTGGCATACATAACCCCTGCAGATTTAAGCCTACACATAACACCATCATATCTCTTCATCGCCTCCCAATAGGCTGAGTTACCAATGAGAACAGGCGGATCCATCATAATTCAGCTGCCGCCCCCCCTGTCTCCTGTATTGCCACCAGCTTACGCAATCCATGAACCATCCCAGCAGCAGGGTAGATTGGTCAAGCTCAGTCAACTCTCAGCAGCAAGTCTACATTGCAAGCGAGCAGCCACCCATGTCCCCACTGGTAGGCAGGGCTGCTCCATCGAAAGTAGGGCATAGACTCCGAAACAAACACCATTAGTTCAACAGTAGGCCAGCTAGCAAGCGTTCACGAGGGCCTCACCCCTCCGCCGCCTCTTCAAGCAGACAAGGTACTGTTCAACGCAGACGAATCGCCCAAGTAACCGCTGCTGCCCATACTTTCTCCCGCTGCGCCATATATCTGCGCAATCATAGCACTATACCAGCAGCGGGACAGAGTGCTCAAAGCCAGTTATCGCCCAGCAGCAAGTCTATAATGCAAGAAAGCAGCTATCCATGGCTCCGCAGGTAGGGCAGGGCAGCCCCAGCACCCGCAGGGTACAGTTTCCGAGTCAAGCACCAATAGTTCAACAGGGAGCCAGCGATCAAGCTAACTTTAGAACACTTTTATGACTCATCTTGCTCGGCAGGATTACCTCCTGCCTCGTCCTCCTCCTCATTACGCCTGTCCCTCCTAGCAGCGCGAAGTTTTTTAACGTAGTCCTCAGCTTGCTGCGGGTTCGTAAAGAAATGTTGCTTGCCCTGATGGGTCACCCTGAGGCGCGCCGGGTACAGAAGAGCATAATCCACCTGCATGTCCCTCAGTTTCTTTTTCACATCCAGGAATTTCCTCCGCTGGTCCTGTACCATGGGCGTGAAATCTGGGTACAGGGAGAACTGTACACCATCGCAGGCAAGGTTACGGCTTGTACGGGCTGCTCGCAACGCCACATCCCGATCGCGGTAGTTGAGCAACCGGGCGATGATGGGACGCGGTTGCGCCCCCCGGTTTGGGGACCAGGCCCAGAGAGCGGTGTGCCCGTTCAACAATAAACTGATTAGAGAAGGCCTCTTTCCCTACTGCGGTTATTAGTATGTGTTCTACATAGTCCTCCATCCGTCCGGTGTTGGTGGATCCCGGAACCCCCGTGACGCGGATGTTATTGCGGGGGATGTTATTGCGTCTGCTCCTCGCCTCCAACTCCTCATTCTTAGCTGCAATCACTCTGAGGATGTTATCCATACGGATTAGGCGTGTTTCGTGAGTAGTGGAGGTGTCCTCTGCAGTGGAGATGCGTCGTTCCGCCTCCGTCAGCCGCTCCTCGTGGACCTCCATCTATTGCGCAACTCCATCCATCCTGGAAGACAAGCGGTCAACCTTATCCACGATTGTGGCAAAGCCCTGTTGCATCTCATCAATAAGCAGTTGCAGTTCTGGAGCCATAGGTGCAGGGGAGGGTTCGGTGTTCGACGGTCCTGGGGCACCGCCGGCCCCCGTCGTGCCTCGCGTCGGTTTTTTGGCGGCCGTAGGTTCAAAGGAAAGTTTGGGCTGTTTGGCATCATTCTTGCCCATAGTGCCCAGCCTGTTTGCACCGATTGGGGCCGGTGGGTGGTGAGCAGTCGCACGCTCTCCCTCCTCCAGGTTAGGTCGCTCGAACCGGTAGTCCCCAACGTGGTGATCACGCCCGAGGCAGTGTCAGCAGAGTGGGCAAGCAGACCGGCAGTGCCCAATGATCCTCTCTCCCCCCTCGCACCACGACTCCAATGACCAGGGCGCGCCGGGAGTGCACGTGTTGGCAGGCGGGCAGCAGATCGACGGGGTATCACCAGACAAGCCCTGGCGGCGGGAGCACCCAGGAGGTGGAGGGCAGCGGGGCGAGGGAAGGCCCAACACGCCCCTTTAGAGTCCGCAAGTCTGACCCCTCTGATGGTCCCAAGCGGCAGTCCGCCACTCCACTAGCCGCTATGTCCGGTGGCAGCGGTGTCACTTATGTATCCCCGGGGGTCGGCAGGGAGGTGTGCAGCAGGGCTGGGTATTCGGCTAACTCCCCCGTCAGGCCCAGGCAGATTACGCCGTTTCTGTCCGTAGTGCCAGTAGGGCCCAGGTGCAGCGATCAGACTCTCCCCGCGCTGCACGCCCTCAGAGGGGGCGAGACTCACCTCCGCTTGCCTCCGGTGGTCCGTCTGCAGGCCGCCCGCCCATCAGGCCGTCCTCCGAAACTTCGAGGCCTAGCCGCCTCGTGGAAAGCCGCGGCCTCGCGTAGGTCAGCGTCCAGTCTGCCGCAGTAGCTCTCCGTAGTGCCGCCTCCCGGGGGAAGTTCACAGCGTCGTATCTTAGGCGCCGGACCTCGGAGCTTCGCCAGACTTGGACGGGCACTGCATCATAGGTGGGTCCACCCTCGGTGTGAATTTCAGGCGTCCACCTGCAGGTTAAGCAGATAAATGTAGGATGTTTCTGGCCAGGCAGCCAGAGCCTCACTGAAGTGCGGCCATTAGCTCGTGCGCCCTATAGCGCCCCCCTATGATGTATAGTGCTTTAACATCCACTTAGATAATATCCGCGCTATATAAAAATATATAAAGCAATACATATGAACAGAGAAGCATGGAGTGATAATGTAATGCTTCATGCTTCTTTAGAGTTTAGTGGATGAAAATGGTGGTAAATATGCTTAGAAAGGCATAGTGTCAGTATGTGACGCGCCAGGTGTCACAAAAGCACTCAGTGCATGTCTTGGTGCTTGTGGTGAGTGAGGCGTGGTGCAAGCCTGGGACACACCACTTGTCGCAGTGTCACTGACATGCACGGGGCGTGTCTTGGTGAAGTGTTCAGTGAGACGTGGTCAGTGCTTCATTTGAGCCGGTGGTTTCGGAGCTCAGCGCCGGAACTCAATTGGCAGCACATATGACAGTCTGCCACATGGTGAGCTGTTTGCCTGATTTACGATGAGCACAATAAAAGTTGTTTACTAATTCAATACATGTTAAAAATGACTAATATCGGACGTCCTTGCTAATCTTGTAGCTTTGGGGAGCTGGAATAGTCTGAATTGTCACACTTGTAGGAGTGTGATGGTTAGGTGCTGGTTTGGTACTCTCATTGGCAGTGCTAATAGGTGCAATGGCTGGTGTAGGCTGCATTGGCCTCCTAGGAGGGCCCTGGCACTTCCTTTTTTTTTTTTACAAATTAAGCCCTGCGTGGTGCAAGCATGTGGCACACACCTGTGTCAGTGTCACAGACATACTCGGCGCATGTCTTGGTGGACGTCCTCAGAGAAGTGTGGGGCAAGTATGTTACATACACCACCTGCTCGCAGGACACCCCCGCACCGCACGGCCACCAGCTGCTGCGTGTGCCCCCCTGCCCGACTGCCGCTCTCAGCCTCGCTGAGCCTGCCGCCTCTTCCCCGCCCCCGCTGCCCCAGCGGGATCGCTCTCCCTGCCGGTGGGCTACCGCGCTTCCTGCTACTTTTCGCCACTGTTTGCTTCTGTCGCTATTCTTATCCCCCTGAGCCTGTGTTTTGTTTTTTGGTCCGTACTTTCTCCCCTGTGTTTTATTTGGTTGCACTCTTGTTCAAGTATCTTCTCGTTCCCCGTGCTCCCCTGTGCCCCCCGCCCGCTTCCTGCCGCGCCTGCGGCCACGCCCCCTTTCCTTTGTGCACCCTCCCCGCCTCCCAGCTCCTCCCTCCCTGACACTTCGCCATATATGGCGACCGTGCAGACGCGCAGCGGGCGTGCCGAATGTGCGCCGAAGGCGCGCCAAAGGCAAGCCTGTCTACGCCCGTCCGCGCCTGGACCGCGCCCAGTGCCAAGCCCTGGCCCCCGCAGACCCCAGCCCGCCTGCCGGACGTACGACGCCGCCACCCTCAACGCCGGCCGACTCCCGGGCTGCTACCGACCACCCCGAGACGCACCCACGGACCCTTCTGCTGCACCTCCTGCAAGTTCACCTGCATCCAGACCTGCACCACTCCAGCAGTGCCCAAGACCAAGACGAGCAACAGCAGCAGCCACCTGAAGTGCATCCTGCTCAACACCCGCTCAGTCCACAGACACGCCGTCAAGCTCTGGAACCTGCTCGACACCACAGCCCCAGACGTCGCCTTCCTCACGGAAACCTGGATGAACGCCTCCTCAGCGCCCGACATCGCCATCGCCATCCCAGACGGCTACAAGATCATCCAAAGGGACCGCATCAACCACACCGGAGGAGGCATCGCCATCATGCACAGGAACACCATCCGCATCACGACCAACACCGACGACACCCTCGCACCCGCCGAGCACCTGCACTTCCAGGTACACATCAACCCCAAGACCACCCTCAGAGGCACCCTAATCTACAGACCCCCGGGACAACGCACACAATTCAGCGAAGACATCGCCGACTTCATCTGCCCGCACGCCCTCTGCTCCGCTGACTACATCCTCCTCGGGGACCTCAACTTCCACCTGGAGAACAACAACGACAACCTTGCAAACCTGGAACTCAAGCAACTGGTCACCACCTCCACCCACTACGCCGGACACACACTCGACCTCATCTTCTCATCCAGCAAGGACATCGCCTTCAGCCACGCCACCGGACTCCACTGGAAGGACCACAGCTGCGTCCACTTCAGCTTCGGAAGGACCACGATCCACCACCACCAGCAACAGGTTGCACGCAGAAGCTGGAACAAGATCACAGCCGACCAGCTCACTACCTCCCTGAGCATGAACCCTCCCACCAGATCAACGAACCCAAGCCAGGCGGCCACCAACCTCACGAAGTGGATCAGCAACTGCGCAGACTATCTTGCCCCCCTGAGGACCCTGCCTAGCAGACCCTGTAGCAAGAAAGCCCCATGGTTCACCGACGAACTCAAGAGCTCCAAGAAGAACTGCCGAGCCCTCGAGAGAACCTGGCACAGAGACCCAACTCCGGAAAACATGGCTGCCCTCAAGCTCGCCACCCGAAAACACCACCAACTCATCCACGCCACCAAGAAAACCGCATTCAAGGAACGACTGGACAACAACGCACACAACAGCAAGGAACTCTTTAACATCGTCAAAGAGTTCTCCAACCCCAATGCGGGAAACAACGACATCACCCCTTCGCAAGACCTCTGCAAATCACTCGCCTCCTACTTCCACAACAAGATCGCGGACATACACAACAGCTTCAGCACTCAACCGGAGCACGCCACGACCGAACCACCGCCCCACGCCACCACCCTCCGTGCCTGGACTCCCGTCAGCACCGAAGACACCGTCCGCACGATAACCTCCATCCGCTCCGGATCTCCGACCGACCCCTGCCCTCACCACGTCTTCAACAAGGCCGACGCTGTCATCGCATCCCACCTGCGGGACATCATCAACACCTCCTTCGACACCGCTACCTTCCCGGAGAGCTGGAAGCACGCCGAACTCCGCGCCCTCCTGAAGAAACCATCAGCCGACCCCACCGACCTCAAGAACTACCGCCCCATCTCGCTGCTCCCGTTTCCTGCAAAAGTCATCGAGAAGACCGTCAACAAGCAGCTGGCCGCCTTCCTCAAGACGAACGGATCCCTCGACCCCTCGCAGTCTGGCTTCCGGGCCAACCACAGCACCGAGACCGCCCTGATCGCAGCCACCGATGACATCCGAGCACTGCTTGACAACAGGGAAACAGCGGCCCTCATCCTCCTAGACCTCTCCGCGGCCTTCGACACTGTCTGCCACCGTACCCTAGTACAGCGCCTCAACAACGTCGGAGTCCAGGAGAAGGCACTGGAGTGGATCACCTCCTTCCTCGCCGGAAGGACACAGAGAGTCCGCCTCCCCCGTTCAGATCTGAAGCCACCGAAGTCATCTGCGGCGTTCCTCAAGGCTCCTCGCTCAGTCCAACCCTCTTCAACGTCTACATGAGCCCCCTCGCAGACATCGCACGCCAGCACAACATCATCTCCTACGCCGACGACACCCAGCTGATCCTCTCCCTCACCAACGACCCCGCCACCGCCAGAGCCAACCTTCACAAAGGGATGAAAGAGGTAGCCGAATGGATGAAGAACAGCCGCCTGAAACTGAACTCTGACAAGACGGAAGTCCTCATCCTGGGATCCTCACCCTCCGCCTGGGACGACTCCTGGTGGCCCCCCGCCCTAGGCAGAGCACCCAAACCAACAGACCCACACACGCAACCTGGGCTTCATCCTGGACTCCTCCCTCTCCATGACCAGACAAGTCAACGCCGTCTCCTCATCGTGCTTCAACATCCTGCGCATGCTACGTAAGATCTTCCGGTGGATCCCCACCGAGACCAGGAAGACGGTCACCCAGGCCCTCGTCACCAGCCGTCTGGACTACGGCAACTCCCTCTACGCCGGAACCATCACCAAACTCCAGAAGAGACTCCAGCAGATCCAGAACGCCTCGGCACGACTCATCCTGGACATCCCCCGTCGCAGCCACATCTCCGGACACCTGAGAGACCTGCACTGGCTCCCGGTCAACAAGAGAATCACCTTCCGACTCCTCACCCACGCGCACAAAGTCCTACACAACCAAGGCCCAGGATACCTCAACAGCCGCCTCAACTTCTACGCTCCCAAACGCCAGCTTCGATCGACCGGCCACGCCCTCGCCACCGCCCCCGCATCCGAAGAGCCACCACAGGGGGACGGTCCTTCTCATAACATAACATAACATCTCGCCGCCAAGACATGGAACTCCCTCCCGACCCACCTCCGCCTGACCCAGGACCACCTCGCCTTAAGGAAGCAACTCAAGACCTGGCTGTTCGAGCAGTAGCGCCCCCCCCCCCCCCCCCCTCCTAGCGCCTTGAGACCCTCTGGGTGAGTAGTGCGCTATATAAATGCTGTGATTGATTGATTGATTGTCGAAGTGTCGCTGACATTCTCGGGGCACGTCTTGGGGATCGTGGTCAGAGAGGCGTGGTGCAAGTATGTGACACGCCACCTGTTGCAGTGTCACACTCACAGACGTGCTCGGGGCATGTCATGGCAAGCGTGGTCAGAGATGCGTGGTGGTGCAAACTGTGTAATGCTTCCGGAGTCTCCAGATGTGCTGTCAATGAATTAGGTCACAGAAACATTGTGTAAGTCCGTGATGCTCCAGACGTGTGCACATTCACATTTTTTCCTTTTTTACAAATTGCGCAACGATTTAAACGTAAGAAAAACTGCTAGAAAAGCGCACA